>NW_008333035.1:503318-539300 GCF_000622305.1 Nannospalax galili
ATGTCACACAATTCATGCATATTCCTTTCTTGTGGTTTCTTAAATTTTTCATAATCTTTGCTTGAGTGGTCTAATTCGTCCACTTTGTCTTCCAGTCTTGATATTCTGTTTTCCATCTCATTCATCCTATTAGTGAGGCTTTCTTATATAGTTTCTAATTGGCTTACTGAGTATTTCACTTCCTTCTTCATTTCAGCCTATTTGTCAATATTTCTGACTCTTCTGAATCCATTCAGAAGTTTATCCCTATCTTCCTTCAGTTCTTTGATTTCTTTGTTTGTGTTCTTTAAATTCACTGAATTCTTTTATCATGTTTATAATTGTTTTTTTGAGTTCCATGGTCCTATGTTATCTCTAGGGAGTTCTCCAGGCCTGCTCCCACCCCCACCTAACTTTGCTTCCCTGGGAGGCTCAGCCACCAGAATCCTGGTGCTAGCACCTTATCTGGGTGGGTACCACAGCCTCCTGTGCCCAGCCTCATTCATCCTCCCAGTTCCCCTCCTAGCCTGGGTACTGGCCCATTTCTTATCTTGGAACCACAGACTTATGGACTGACCTCTATGCCCAGAATCCCCACTGCTTCCTGATCCTTTGCATCCAGACCAAGGCAATCCCTTCCTGCAGTTCCCAGGAGCCCTCTGGCCTGGTTCTACCCTCAACCTCCCTGTGCTTCCCTAGGCTGCACAGGCTCCCGTGTCCTGGTGCCAGCACCTTTCCTGGGTAAGTCCAGAAGCACCTACCATGCCTTGACACCCCAGCCTCATTCACCCTCCCAGCTTCCCTGTCCCATCTCTCCTCCCAGCCTGGGTAATGGCCTATTTCTTGTCTTGGCACCCTAGATGTCGGGGTTGATCTGTTGGGACAGAGCCACCATTGCTTCCTGATCCTTTGTTTCCAGACCAATCCCCTTCCTCCCTGCAGGAGGATACA
This sequence comes from Nannospalax galili, assembly GCF_000622305.1. NCBI lineage: Eukaryota > Metazoa > Chordata > Mammalia > Rodentia > Spalacidae > Nannospalax > Nannospalax galili. Next base: position 504,249 of record NW_008333035.1, read on the forward strand.
GGTCTGGAAACAAAGGATCAGGAAGCAGTGGTTTCTTTGGGCTGAGAGGTCAGCCCTGGTGTCTAGGGTGCCAAGACAAGAAATGGGCCAATACCCAGACTAGGAGGAGAGACAGGGCGTGGGAGCTGGGAGGGTGAATGAGGTTGGGGGTGGGTCAAGGCCCAGTGGGTGCTGTTGGACTTATGCAGGAAAGGTACTGGCACCAGGACACCAGAGGCTGTGAAGCCCAGGGTAGCAAAGGGGGATGAGGGCAAGTGGTCATTTCCTTTTTTATTATTATCTGTCTTTTCTCTGGAATCCTTGGACCTTACACAAGTTAAAATGTCCTTTTTTTTTTTCCCTCTCTCTCTCAAGTTCTGCAACTGAGTCTGCTAGTACCTCCCTGGCCTTTTCAGCTTCCCTGCCTTGGGCAAGTCTTTTATTATGCAAAGTGGCCATACCTCCTCTCTGAGTTCTCTGCTTGTGTCCCATATTGTAAAAGTTTTTCTAGCCTTTCTATAACCTTTAACAAATTTTCATATACCTGCAACTGGTCTATTTCCCCAAATTTATAACACAGCAGTGGCCCACGCTTCTGCGTGGCTGGCTCCTTTGTAGTTACATTTTATAATCCATTGTAAGATCCACATCAGCACCTCCATTAGCTCCCTAGGTTTTTCCAAACTCCTGTGGTTTGTGGTTTCCAGTGCCATCCTCCCAGCTGTGCCAGTTTGTTGCCTGAGTTCTCTTAGAGTCCCTTGCTCCTGTCACTATGAGACAAACCATATAACACACCTTTATCTGAATTTTTCATAGTTTATGTCCTGGGTAGGGGAAACAGAGTAACTTACAAAGGCAAGCGCACAGTGCCCCATGTGTGGGTCCCCATTCCACTCTGTGGCTCAGCAGCCCACTGTTCCGGATCACTTCCACTCCCTGCCCACAGTCTCCATTAGCTTTCTCCCACACCTTGTGGGCCTGTAGTTTTGCCCCAGGTCAGTAAATGGCCCCTCTCGTGTCCACACGGGTTAGACAGGGGGCCGTTTTTTCCGCACCACTGCTGCCAAGACGGCGCAACATTCCTCCCTACTCAGCTAACTCTCCACAGCTCGCTCGCTCTCTCTCTCTCTCTCTCTCTCTCTCTCTAACTCTCTGCAGCCAATTCTCCCCAGCAGGCCCCGCCCCTCCAAGGAACAATTAGCCTTTGGGACACAGTAACCAACACTGATAATAAAACATTATAAGTTTGTGAGGTGGCCTGATTAGAATATAAAGGTTGAAACGTTTAAAAGACACAAAATTAAAGAGCTTCAAGAAGCAAATACACTCAGAGAGCTAAAGCTGAAGTGAACATTTTACCACATATTAAATACCAGTGCTTTTGCCCCTTGATCATGTAGGCTGCACATAAAATTAGGATGCTTTGGGGACAGCTAAAGAGACCTAATTTTTTCTCTGCTTGGCTTTGATCTGCTTGTTGGGAGCCTTTCTAAAGAGATGAAGCAAGGTGTAGGGAATTTGTTTCTTGTAGAAATAGAGAAAGCTCTATTGTATTGCCAAAATGTTAAAGGTAAATGATAGAAAAACAGTCTAAATCTTCTCCCAGATGAGAAGAGTTGCTGGACCCCTTTAACTCTAGGCTCATGGATAGGGCACTAAGTAGGAAAAAATGAACTACAGAGAAGAGAGTGAATTATTCTTTATTGTAATGAAATTAAGGCACAAATGATAACCCAAAATGGAATCTTTTGTGAGAGAAAATGGCTCCTCTAATACTCTTGACATTGATCCTTGGATGCAAAGGTTGAGAAAGGCCTCATTTTCAGTTCCATCCTATGCATGTGAAATGTCTACAAGCCATGATTGACAAATATATAGCTCTGGAATTAAGTTTAAACTGGCATTTATCTTCCTCTTTGTAAGATGTTTAAATTATCTCTACAGTAGATTTCCCACAAGAGAAGATTAAGGAATGCTCATAACCAAGTTTTGCCAAAAAGGTCATCTACTCAGTCCAAACATAATTCATGATGAATGTGGGCACCTGTCCATCAGGAAGGGAAATATTTCCGCAACACCTGCCCTAATTCCCTACACAGCTGACAGCTTCCATTCCAGATGGTAATGACTGGTGGACTCACTGCCATGGTCCAATCTTTAACTGGTATTCCAATCAGGTTCTTGTACTGAGGATTCATTAATGCCAATTATAATCTTTGATTAAGCTTGTACTTGACAAATGAGCCTTATTGTAATTCTTCACTCCAGACATAGATTTACAGCTAGAGGTTAGCATAATCAATACACTGGACAGTGTATTGTCAGAAACAGGATTTGTTGGAATACCTAGTGCAATGCAGCCAGTGGCTTTCCATCTATCACAGCTGCCCACTAAGAATGAACATGACCATGTTCCATTAATCTCCCATGTCCCAAGCAGGATTGAGGTTGCAGGAAATTAGATTGGCTATTAAGAAGGATGCTGCTTAGAGTTTTTCAAATAAATGACTGCTAGCAATTTCAATAAGAAAACCCAAAGTTTTATTTGCTCTTCTGTGATTATTGTTGCAATATTAGTACTGACCATGTGCTTTAAAAGATGAAGGATCAATTTTTGTAATTTCCTAAAAGTGAGCATTGTTTTGGAACTATCCATTTATTCCTCTAACCATTGAAAAGCCACTCTTTAGATTGAGTTAAAAAGTTGCAGACTATATACTTGCCTCATGGAACGAACAGTCTTTGTTGAATTACTTTAAAGACTATCATCAGAGGTTGCTACAAAAAATAAAATTTTAAAATCCAGTTCTGCTTCATTTTGCTATGGGGTCCCAGGAGCAGCCAAGCCGAAACTCAAAGGTACTAGTATGTAGAGTTATAAAGCACTCAGCTATCAAGCCATATGCCCTACTCTTCTTAGTCCAAAAAGCCTCATGGGAATAGATTTTAAGCAGGTTCACAGGGAAGTTCAATTTTCTACAGACATATTAGATTGACTGTGAGGCACAAGCTGGAGAAAATAGAACTCCTGTGAGAGTAAGTGAATGAGAAAGAAGTTGGATGTGCAAAGGCAGAGAAAGCTGGGGGCTTGGGAAGGTACTGGGGGACCAGCAAAGCTGAAGGAAGTGTTACTAGGGCCCCAGTCACACTCCCGCAGGATCTTGTTCCACAAAAGCAAACCACAAAACAAAGTGTTGGCCAGGTTGAAAAGAAAGAGGACAATGTGAAGTAATGAGGAAAATAGACCCTTAAGGATACTTAGGATTCAGCACTAGCACTATGTAGTGGATAGCCCACAAAAGGTGGTAAAAGGAGGTCAAGCCTGGTGTCTAAGGTCTTGAACAGAGGAAGAGCAGGCAACAAAGAAGAGCAAAAGGACAGAAGGATGAACAGGCACATAACCAGCAAAGAATTACAGCAAAGCCTCCAACAGAGATACAAGAAGGAAGAAAGCCCAAGATCTTTGGGGCTGAAGAGACTGGTTCAGCTGTTAAGAGTGCTTGCTGCTCAATCATGAAGACTAGAGTTGGGATCTCAGCACCCACACTGGGGGACTCACAACCACCTGTAACTCCAGCTCCATGAGCACCTGCACACACATATGCATATACTTACATTGACACATAAACACACATAAATAAAAAATGTTTCAAAGGAAAAAGAGAAAGTCCGAGGTTTTGCAAAATGAAGCGGGACAATGTCCTGGTATGAATTAAGAATGGAAAAGTCTATGGGACTAGAGAGATGGCTCATCAGATAAGAGCACTGGCTACTCTTTTAGAGGACCTGGGTTTGGTTCCCAACACTCACAGGGCAGCTAACAACCATCTGTAACTCCAGTTCCAAGGGATCTGACACCCTCTTCTGGCCTCTGTGGGTACTGCGTAACATGGGTGCACTTACATTATATGTAGGTAAAACACTCTTACATATAAAATAAAAATCAATAAATCTTTGAAAAAAAAAGAATGAAGAAATCTACAATTCAGCTACATTCTATTTGTAAAATGAGATCTACTTGGGCTAATTGTCTTTTTCATTGTTTAGGATCTATTCCATAAAATGCTATGAGAGAAAGATTTCAAAATTTAATCCCAACACCTACTCTTCTTGGCTACAAAAGTAAGCAATCTATCACATTTCCATTTCTTATATTGTCTCTAGAAAGCCAGTAATTTGATTTTGTATATCACAATCATTATCTTCCTAATCATTTGAATTAGTATATCTCCATTTCTCTTTATAGCCATTGATGATCTTACATTATGATTATATTTAATGTTGCTCCATGTGTCATTTTGTTTTAAAAGCTGGCATATAAGCAAATAAGTATGATATCATTTCTATGTAGTGGCTATGGTGTTCTAAGTTCCATCAACACAACCCACTGCTGTGTCCTATAGAAGGGGCTAGATGATGCTACATCAGTCTTTTCTACACATCTACAAGACTATTGAAGAACTATATATCTGTGTATATACAGTGATATAATAATATTTTGTAAACCTTATAGCTTGAATATTCAAAGTTACTCTTCAGAGTACTGGGGCTTGAATGCAGAGCCTCATACACTCTAGGGGATGAACTCTACCACTATGATATATATCTATATAGGTATATAGATATGTTTTCATTTCTTATTTTGAGACAGAGTCTGACTAGATTGCCCAGGCTAGCCTCAAATTTGAATTCCTTCTCCCTCAGCCTCGTGAGTAGCTAGGGTCATAGGTCTGCACTATCAAGCCTGCACAAGGGTCTTCTTATATGAAAAACAACTGAGAAATTCTTCAGTTCTATGTTATCTCTCCCTTGCTACAGTCACAGAAACTTGATATTGCTATGATACTAAAGACTGCCTTGAAATTATGGAAGCTTGTCCTTCACAAAGAAAATGTTTTCTGAGAATGTGAAATTATACATTATTATTGGCCTTTAATAACCTAGGTAACAACTGCGTGTAGTTTAACTTTGCTAGTGAGAGAATGAGACACTGATCAAGTAAGCTTGGAGAAAAGGGAGAAGGAAGGCAACATGCCCAGTTTCCTGTGACTGAAGAGCCTTTGGGAATCTTCAGCAGGCTACTTGAGGGATTTCTATGTCTGTTAGGAAGTGAGAAATGGAAGGACAGAATAAGACACAGAAAGAACACATTTAAGTCCTGTCCTAGCTGATCCAGCCTACTTTGTGGGATGCATCAAAGATGGTTGAATTTGGGATCGGGAATACCAATTAGCACACTCCAGTAATCAAGTTGAAACTGACTAATTGTTTAAGTAAAGCCTTTTCCATGATTAGAGCCTATGTATAAATGTGCATCCTCACATATACATCAGTTAAATTTTGAAGTTGCATTTAGCAACAGAAACAAAGTGAAAGCAATACTACTGTGTTCCATTGCACAGTGCCCAATTATGCATCCGTTGTCCACAGAATATCTTTAGAATTGGGGCCTGGATATGCAATGGAGAGAACACATTTGCAATTGCTTAAAAGGGAAAGCAGGAACTTGGAGGCATTTTTGTTTGTTCTGTTAGCAAAGCAGTGTGAAGTACGTTTCAAATGAAAGCAGATAAAGCAAGGCTGGAGGTTGAGTTTAGAGTTAAAACAATGACCAAATAACACGATTTCTGGATGCTCCCCCAAGACGCCTTCTTCAAAGCATGTCTTCTGCTGACTGTTGACTCTCAGAACAGCAGGGAAGAGCCGAATGTCAGAGTCATAGATCCAGTCTTTTTGAGACATCCTTGGTCTTTTTTGAGCCTTTATCAAGGCTTTAAACTTAACTCTAACGGCCAGATTTCTGCCACTATAGCAAATTTCTGGCATAAACCAATTTATGAAGAAGAAAGGTTTATTTTTTCTCACAGCTTTGAAGGCTTCAGTCCTCAATCTATTGGCTCTACTGTTTTGGGACACACTGTAAATCATGTGTGTCAGAAAGGCGTGAAAAGGAGACCTGCCTACCTCATGACAAGGAAGCGGAAAAAAAAAAAAAAAAAAGGAAGGCACAGAGTCCTATCACCCCTTGTAGGTACACTGCCAATCACCAGATACCTCCAACTAGGCCCTGTCTCCTAGTTTCCATCACCTTCCAACTGTGCAAAGCTTAGTAGTAACACATGGACCTTTTAAGAATTATCAGATCCAAAATAAAGAACTCATTCAATATTCCTAGTGGGACAACAAATATTCAAGTGCAATTCCAGAGGAATTTTCATTTTGACTAAATCTGTGCATAACAACCAACGGCAAGTTTTTAAATGCCAACACGAGTCATCAGCTTCCACACCATTATAGCCTTCGGCCTCTTTCCTTTATCCACCAATGACATTGGCCGACAAAGCTTCTCATGACCTAGGCCTCCTATGGCTTTTTTCTGAGGCAGACTGCACCTTCTTTGAGCTCTGGCTTATTCTGGCTACCCTTCATTCCATCTCTAGATCCACAGCTCCACCTTGAAATCTATATTTGTGTGTATATAGTACACATATGTGTAATTTACATATGTATATAGAACACATATATGTACACATATATGTAATTTATTCATTTAATTTTAGGTGCAAGTATGTGTGCCTGAGTTAGTGTACCACCTGTGTGCAGGTTCCTGCAGAAACCAGAAGAGAACATCAGATCCCCTGGAACTAGAGTTATAGGCAATTGTGAGCCACCATATGGGTACTGAGAACTGAACTTGGTCTTCTGCAAGAGCAGTAAGCACTCTTAAGTGCTGATCCATCTGTCCAGCCCCCAAAGCAGTATTTCTTATCTAGAGAATTTCAAATCATATAGCAAATTTCATTTGAAAGTGCAGTGTTCAGGAAATTTCTTGACTCTGTTATAAAAACTCAGAGAGCCTTGGAACTCTTATGCATGGTTCTCATCACAAACATGATTATGAGTATATTGTTATATCATTGGTTCCTCGCTAGAATATTCAATCTGCAAGAGAAGGATCTACAATACCTTAGAGACCTGATAAGTAAGTGCTAAGAAGAGAAAGAAGCTGTGAACTACTTCCTAGTAAAGGTAATATGTTGAAATGCAGTTACAATAGAATTACCATAAAATCCAACTATGCTACTCCTGAAATACATATTCAAAGGAATCTCAGTCAGCATACCACAAATATCTATACATCTTTGTGGGTCACTGCCCTATTTGTGATGTTCATCAACAGATGACTAGATAAAAATGTGGAGCATAGACACAGTCTTTTATTTATCTCTAAAAAAAAATTAAGCAAAAGTAGCCAGACTCGGACAAATATATTTTATCTTATATGGAGAATCTAGATCCTAGATTATATATATTCTGTGAGATCACAATGGGGACTATTTGAGTGTAGGTGGACAAACAGGAAGGGGTAGGGTAAGAGGGAAGGTTGGGGTGTCAAATATGAACAAAGTACACTGATGTGTGTGTGTGTGTGTGTGTGTGTGTGTGAGAGAGAGAGAGAGAGAGAAAGAGAGAGAGAAAATGCCATACTGAAGCTCTTTAGAGTAACTGAAAAGTTAATTTAGAAAAACAAAATGAAGGGTTGATGGAGGGAGAGTCTGGGAGAACGGATTGTGTTCAGACTTTGACTATCGTAGCTGGAAAGCCTTCACTAACATCTTCAAGAATTTTTGCTGTGTTTTCACAGAGCCACATTTATACCACTATCATAAACTACTGTGTTGTTGTCATGATTCAGTTTACCTATTTCCTCAGACTGTCTGAGAACAAGATGCTGGGTTTAGATTTTTTTTTGCTTGCCCTTAGAGTATAGCCCAGAGTCTTGCATGTCTTATTCTCAGAAGAAATTTTTCTACACAATTAGATGAAAAACTACCAGTATATACAATAGAACACTAGGAAAATGAGAAGATATAACTGCTGAATGTTAAAGACACAGGACCAAGAAAGAAAGTAGTCATGTGATAAACTTATGTTTACTAAAATCTTTTGCAGCATCAAGAAAGACATGAAAATATACACAGCTGTGTTTATTCCACTGAAAGGTACTTAGAAACAAATTTTTAGGAAGTGGCATCTTTCAAGTGATGTTTTGACTGTGATAGAAGTAACAGACCATCCTCAGTATATGGATCATGCTTTATGTTTGGAAATCAGCATCCATACAAGGTCAATAAATAAAATAAATGTGCTTATTCCTTTTTAGCACTAAAGAATAGACAATCTTCCTTCAATCTCTTAACTTAGATGTGGAGACCATACACTTAACATCCAACATCTGCAGCTGGTCTTCTTTCCTCCATAAGACTCTTTTTTTTTTTCATAAATAATGCCTTAGTTCTTGATTGTATCCATATATGATGACCATCAAAACCAGAGGAAAGGACACAACCAGCTCAATACAAGCACATCACCATCATAAATAGGAATAGTAAATGTGGGGCTGGAGAGATGGCTCAATAGTTAAGAGCACTGGTTGCTCTTCCAGAGGACCTTGGTTCTATTCCCAGTACCCACATCATGGGTAACAATCGTCTGTAACTCCAGTTGCAGGGGCTCCAATGCCCTCTTCTGGCCTCTGCTGGGTTTGCAAAACAGGTGCATTTACACATGTAGTCAAAACACTCATACATATAAAATAAAAATAAATAATAATTTTAAAAAGAATAGTGACCAAAAAAAGGAATAGTGAATATAATTCCAGGCTAACTTTGAAAATTGTTTTTTTGCCAATGCCCGTGGGTTGTAAATAGAGAAACAGACAGACAGACAGACAGACAGACAGACAGACAGACATCAGAATTCTGGGAACTGCATAACTTGAGGTTCGAAAACAAGTAGATTGGCATCCAAATTAGGGGACCTGCTGCTTCTAATTCTTGACTTTCTATGGGAGACTTATTGTGACATCCCCTTTATACTCACACAAGTAAGATCAAAAGAGACCTCCTGGCAGGTATTCAGGGAGCAGTCATTCAAAACAGGCAGACTCTCAAGTCTTATAAGTCATTTTTAGGGAAAACTTTCTCTTATCTAAGCTAATTGTGCAAGTGTTATGGCAGAAACTATTCTCTCATAGATCATTTAAAGCTTTCCCATATACTCTTAATGTTTTATAGCATTTTGAATAGCACTGTTAAAGCTGAGTGGTGAGAGAATTCTTAATAACTGATAAAGATCATACAAATCTATTAACACAATGTCTTTGCCAAATAAATTACTTCTTTAGTACATGATACAATAATTATAATTTAAATTATATTCTTTCATTAAACAATGTTTAAAAGTAAAATTTGCCTTGCATAGTACAGCCAACTGTGCTGGCATTCAGAAAAGAGTGGTGTTTATGGGGTGGTATTTTCCAAATACTATTTCACTATCAGAGAACATTTTGAGGAGCTGAACATACCTATTCAAATTCTAATGAAACATAAACTAGAAACATTTAAACTTTCAGTAGAATATCATTCGGAGAAAAAAACTCAATCTTGTTTGGCTGATTGTGTGCTGCTACTACATTTGCAAATAAATTATTCCCGGCTGCATAAAACTTCACACAACAAATTCTCCTTGGAAGATTAAATGACTTTGAAACAGATACTCAATAATGGAGAAGTCACTATTGCTTTATAAGAGCAACTTCTAAGTTAATGTGTTATCAGAACAAAATAAGAGCTTAGTACAGATACCAAATGTAAGCAAACCTGGAAGGAAAAGTATTAGGCTGAAAATAAATGCAGAGAGAAGCATTCTGTCAACATCCAAATTGAAATACTTTCTCTTTCTACAGTCCCTTAAAGTTTCTGGATTATGGTGAGGACTTGATTAATTTAGGGGACATCTTAGGGATGCATTCCAGCTATTGGAGTCCAATTTCTAGCAAATGGGTAATTTTTCATGCTCTAAGCCACTGCTCAATGCCAGCAAATATACTGAAGTAAGTTAAGTACTTGTCCAATTAGCTTACCTTTAAATGATTTACTATAGCTCCCTGTTTATTTTCCTGTTGTACTCTCTTCCTCTACCTTCGTAAGATAAGCTCCCCAAGATAGCAATGGAGTTTGTTTCACCTACTGCTGGGATCTCAGCTTCTTACAAAGCGTGGAATGCTCACCAGGATTAGCTAAATGAGTGTCCAGTGAGTGAAACGAGAATCAAGAGTTGTGGACTAGGTGATCAATCTCCTGTAGCAGGATGGCAGCAGATAAGGGGGGAGTAGTTCCTGGGGAGAAAATTTAAGCACTCCAGTTATTTTCCTAAAACTGATATTCTATGATACATACAAACAACAATGAATTCATTATGCCATGTGATAGCTTAAGAGACTAGCTACTCTGGGTCAGAACTCTCCTGTTCTTTAATTCTTGGCATGTCCTGACCACCCTTTTGCAGTCCACTGGAATTCAACATTCTACAAAGAAGTGCTTCTGTAAGCTCCATAAGGGAAAATTCATCTAAGACCTACCATAGCAAATGTAGTAAATAAATAAAGAAAAAGATATATAAAATATTGTACTGCAAAACTAATTGAACAAGATTGTTATAGACTTTTGCTCTCTTGCTGAAGAAAATGGATTTGATAGCTGCACCTCATAATGACTCACACAAACTCACAGAGAAGCAGAGAGGAACAGTGCTTACCAGAAGCTGAACGAGGAGGTGAATTTGGAAAGGAAGGTACTGAGGAAAAGGCATGGCGCTTCAGTCAGATGTGAAGATAAGCTTTAGGGATCTGAAACAAAGAATGACAACTAGAATAATCATTAGATGAATATTCCAAAACCATTAATGATGATGATGATGATGATGATGATTAAAGTTTTGGTTTTCAATACAAAACATAAGTATGTGAGACAAGGGGTTGACTTATTCCACACTGTTAATATTACCAAATTAACATTATAAAATTCAGAATGATGGTAATTCTTATTTGTTAATTAAGAATAAAGGTTTTAAAAGTTAAACTTAACTTTCTTAAAAAATATGTGATTTATACATGACATCTCCTATCTGTTCATTTGCAGGTTTGTATTTAAAGAGAAATCTGTGAAAGGACAATTTGAACTATTTTGGGGATAAGTACATTTCATCAGACTGTCCATTATATAGAAGTTAAATTATGCAGGAGTCAAAATATATTGAAATAACTGCAACTAGATTAGACTAGATGAAATGTTCTATGGGGTTATCTGGACATATCATCATCTATAAATAATAGCCTCCCTCTGCCAATCGCTGACAGAGTGGCCTTGATCAAATGTTTTAGAATTTAAGCCTAAAACCAATAATAAGACTAGATAATCTTTTAGAATCCTTCCAGAGTTAATTTTCTGATTCAAAAATCTACTGGGCAGGGAGGATTTGTATGGTGTTTCAAGTCTCCAAAATACATAAGATACAAAAATTAATACTGACAATTTGGAAATTGAGGTACTGCATTCTCTGTTGCATATAACTGATATATAATAGGCACCATCAACATCATGGCAAAAAAAATGTCTTGGGAGCTAGAGAGATGGTTCAGTGGTTGAGAACATTTGCTTCCTTCCAGACAACCCAGGTTCGATTCCCAGCACCCACATGGTGGCTAACAACCATCTGTAACTCCAGTTCCAGGAAGTCTGACACCCTCTTCTAATCTCTGCAGGGAGCTGCACACACATGGTGCACTTACATATATGCAGGCAAAACACTCATACACATAAAATAAAAACAATAAAAGTATTTTAAAAGTGAGATTTTTATTTAAATAGCAACTTTCTGTTTCTAAAATATCCAATATTTAGCTTGCCTCTTATAATAGAACTAATTGTCAGCTTGACACAAACTAGAATCTACTGGAAAATTAGTCCCAATTAGATGTTGTCTACATTGGACTGGACTGTGTACATATCTTTGAGTGACTGTCTTAATTAAATTAGTTTATATGGGGAGACACAGCCCACTGAAAGGCACCATTCCCTTGGTAGTCAATACATGTGGAATGAGTGGAGAAATACTCGCTCCACTGAGAAATATTGTATGAGTGGAGAAATGCAGCTAAGTGCAAACAAGCAAGCAAGCATGGATGCATTCATTCCCTCTCTACTCTTGTCTTTGGATGTAGTGTGACTGGCTGATCCAAGCTCCCATTGCTGTGGATTTTCCAATGACAGACCATAACCTGGAATTTTAAGCTAAAATAAACTCTTTCTCCCATAAGTTTCTTTTTATCAAAATATTTTATCACAGCAACAGAAATAAAACTAGAACAGAATTTGAAGTCAGAAGTGGGGCTTTTGCTGTGACCAACCTGACCATGTGGGTCTTGTACCTTGGACTGTTTTATGATAAGAATATGGAAGCATTTGGTACCCTGGGGTGGACAAGCCATTGGATGCTGAAAGTAGGGCTTAGTGGGCATGTCAATGGGAACGTGGAGGATGAAAAGACATGGAGAATTGAGGCTGAAGAAAGACCTGTGATTATTAAAGCGATCAGCACCACTGAAGTGAACCCTCTTGTGCTTCTTTTGAGACAATAAGAAAGTATTTACCCAGGATGAGCACACAGAAGATGATAGAGAGATGGTCCAAGCAGCCAGGGTGTATCTTCACCTGACCACAGAACTTGGCAATGTTGTAAGCACCATCTACATAGTACTCGTGCAAGATTGAAGGATTCATGGAGAGAAGTTGACGTATGCCGAACACTATGTGGCAGGGTTGGAGACCTTGTGGAGAGACCCTGAGAGGTCACTGTGTGGGACAGTCAAAGTGAAGCTTTAATTGCAGCGGAGACCCCAGGATATTGGAGATGTCAGGACCATAGGACATCTGGCAAGGAGAGCTGGAGGTATGCCAGCCTAAACCTAAGAGAAAAGCATGTGTGTTACCAGTGGCAGACTTGGAGAAGTAGGGGTGCCCAAGCCCTTTGGAGCCCAGAAGAAGAACCCCAGGTGCTAGATATCAAGCTACAAGATTTGATGTTTACACTGATGTATCTTGGGTTTTGTTTGATCTGATTATTTCTTGTGATGCTTTAATTCTTCCCTTTAGAAATAAGAATATTACTCTGTGTCATCATATATTGGAAGTACATAAGCTATCTTTAATTTTATAGAAGTCCACAGTTAAGAAACTTGGGACTTTAAAAGAGAATTTGGACTTCTAAAGTTGGACTGTATTTTATGCTATGAAAAAAATGAGACTTTGGGGACAAAGAATGGAAGGCTATAACTCAACAGTGATGTGCTTATATGTTAAGTTGACAAAGAGTGGAGTGTGATGGGTAGCTTTATTTGTCAGCTTGAAGCAACCTAGAATTAACTGGGACGAGAGTCTCAATGACAGGTTGTTGTCTACACTAGGGTGGGTGGTGGGCACATCTGTGGGGGATTAAGCAAATTGATATGGCAAGAAAAATAAATGCCATGTGTAGTGCCATGCCCTAGGCAGAGGGTCCTGAACTAGATGAGGATAGAAACAGGGCTGAACACAAGCAAGCAGGTGAATGTGTGTGCATTCATCTCCCCATGGTCCTGTATGTTATGACTGGCTGTTTGCAGTTTCTGCCTTGACTTAGTGTAGTGATGGACTGTAACCCAGAATTGAGAACTAAAATAAACCTTTCTCATCTAAGTAATTTTATTGTCAGGATATTTTATCATAGCAACAGACACGAAACTAGGATGATTCTTTTCTTCAATCTCCCTGTGGAGAATTCACTAGTTTAAATTAAGTGGATATGTTGGGACAAGATGAGGAGCACAGCATTTTTATGAAAACTGTGCAGAAATTATGCATTTCACAGGTGCTGCACTAGGCTTTTACAATGCTCTGCATGAACAAGTTTCTTCTTAGTGTATTCGTTTCCAAACAGAGGGTACAAACAACCTAAGCAGTTCACACACAACAATGATAGCTCCATAAGAACACCTGAAGCTCTAGTTTGATTTACATGTGCCTTCTGAGTAAGGTTGACTCTTGCTCACAGAAGTTTCTGATATATGAATGGGAAAAGAAAACAAGAGGAATTTGGAGTATTTTTCTGCTTGAAAACATGGTTTATCAAATCCTCCCAAATAACGTAAATGGAATTCTAAAAAGAAATATAAAAATTCAATTATCACCAGGCATTTCTGAGAGAATTTGACATTTCCTAATGGTAGGATTTTCCCTTTAACATACCTCAAATAATGTAATAGGACAAATAATACTGTGTAGATTTATTGGATTGTCATTTGGTACACATAGCACTTAGCCTGTTGATAGACTAACCACGGCTGTTTAGATTATCCACAATCTTATAAATCAAAGCCTCTCTCTCCTTTACACAGCAACAATCAATCTTATCGCCTACTTGATCAAACAAATGAAGACCCACGGATGGCACAGGGTGAGAAACACTATAATCTCAAAGGAATGGAAATGGCACTCCATTCTTTGTTCCACAAAACAGTTTTCTGATAATAGATTAGTGTGGAGATAAGGACTCAGAAGACCTCTGAAAGGTGTCAGCTGGTCTGGTCTGACAAGGGTATTCCATCCAGAAGGCTATGTATAATCAGCTCATGTCATTCCCACCCTCATATACTAAAATAAACCACACAAAATAACGGAAGCTCTGTCTACCTCAAGGACTTTTCTCTAGGTGTGTCCTCTGTTTCCACTTTCTTCCCAAAATTGCCACATAGCTCTTTCTTCTCATCATCCAGTTCTCTATTATGTCCACTTCTCAAAAAAGCTTCTCTTGACCACTTTGCATGTAAAGCTTCACATCCTTATAACTCAAATACGATTGCTTTAATATAATTTTCCTCCAAACATTACTTATCAGATGAGTAATAAACTTTATTTTCATTTTTTATCTTTTTTTATTGAGACAGGGTCTCCCTCTAGCCCCAGCTGGCTTAGAACTCATGATATAGACCAGGCTGGCCTCAAAATCATAGAAATCCACCTGCTTCTGCCTTCCAAGTGCTAGGATTAAAGGTGTGTGCCACCACACCAAAATAAACTTTATTTTCTAGAGCAGTTTTAGGTTTACATCAAAGTTGTGTGGAAGGAACTGCACATGCCTCCAACCCCCACAACCTTTCTGTTACCAACAGTCCTCATCAAAGTGGTGCCTTTGTTACAATTGATAAACTTGCATGAATACATAATCACCCATAATCTATAGCTTGTTATAATGTTCACTCTGGATATACATTTTGTGGGTAGTAACATGTCACCACTATAGTCACAAATACAGTAGTTAGTAAAAATACCCAGTGTTCCACCCATCCATCCATCCCTCCCTCCCCTCTTCATAGGCAATCACTGATATTTTTACTGTCTCTACAGTTTTTCCTTTTTCTAAATGTCATATGGGTGAAGACACAGAATTTAAGCTTTTAGGTGTGCTTTATTCACTTAGTAATATGTACCTAAGAATGTTAGGGCTTCAAAAATCATCAACTTTTGGGATAGTGAAATGGATCAGCAGGTAAAAGTACTTGCCACTAAGCCCGATGACCTGAGTTCAATACCTGGGACCCACACAGTGGAAAGAGAGAACAAATTCTTGAAAGTTGTCCTCTAATGCACTGTGGCACATCCTCCCCCACCTATACACATGCAAAATAAAACAAATGTAGTATTTTAAATAACAAATTTTTCTGGTTAACTAAAAGAAAATGGGCTGGGAAAATTCCAGAGTACCGATTTCTAGTTCCAAAACCATACATCAAATTGCCTCATCAATGCCTTTGATTTGGTGTCCTCTAAGTATTTCTCATCTATCATATTCAAACTAAAGGGCGGCTTTCAACCCCACATTTTATATCAGTGTAAGTGGCATGGTACATGATGCTTTGGAATCTTTAAATCCTATATATCACCTATTAATTTTCTCTCTCTTGCCTATATATATATATACACACTCTTAACTTTTCTCCAAAGCCATATTTCACTGGTGTCTCTGTGCCTTGGCACGTACAGTTCTTTCTTACATGAAGATCCTTCTGTGTCTGCCCCCCTCTTCCCTTAGTTCAGTCTTGGCTCCAGTATTATTTCTCAACAAAGTCTTAAAGAGTTTGTGGTCCATATCAGCACTTTCAACTTTATATAGCCATAGCAAGTGCCTTTAACTACATGGTAGAATCGCTATTTTTAAATGGTCATCTGATTATTTAAATAATTACTGGTTTGCACTTTAGACTTTGTCTATTTTTATAACAAAAACTAATTTTGAATTTCCTAATTATGATTGGCATTAAGTAAATTTTGGTTGAGTGGATGAGTAAGTGACCACAGGACCATTGAAGGTTGCGATGAGCCTTTTGGCTCCACACTTGCTTCCTCCACAACATAGTATCTCAGTAAGTGTTAAGCTCTGTTTATGCACATTTCTACACATTTAACTGTTTCTATGAAGCTTTATTTTTATATTCATCTTTATGGTTTTCATCTTTCATTAGAACTATGTAAATTTAAATCTAATAAAAATTTTGCAAAAAGTAAGTGTTAAATGTTATATGAACAAATACATCCAGTTAGCATTTAGGAATAATCTAAATACAATGGGCATAGCTCACTATGTATGTCTTACTTAGAACAGCAAATATCATATAGCATGCAGCACTTACTCCATAGCAGATAAGAAGATCAGTGCTACATTTAAAACAATCCACTAAAAATTTTGGTTTCAGCAGTAGTTGTGTGTTTTCTGCAGAGCTGTTCTTCTACAGTTAAGCAAAAGTGAACATTTTTTAAAACATCAATAAATTAAAAAGTAATGCAGAGCAATCAAACACAGATAAAAAATGAAAATAACTCAACTCTTGAAAAACTGTAACCAAACAAGGTAACATCCATGGTCTAGGAGTCAATGCATCTGTTCCATCCTGAAGCCTGACACTCAAGCAAGAATTTGCTGGGGCTTGTAAATGAAGAGAAATACCGAGAAAGAAAATAACAAGGCCCTAGGAGCCCCAAAATCTGCTTGTAAACTTTATCTTTTGTAGGTGCCAGTGTTGGGAAACACTATGAGGAGTTCAGTAGAAAGCAACAGCTAACTGGAAATTTGGAAAAGTTTAGGAAATATTTAGCTGCTATACACCATAGGTGAATAACAGTTCAATCCCCCAAATGAAAAACAATCCCTGTATTTGAAACTTCAGAGTTTTCCTTTGCATCACCAAAAGGGCCATGCCTCAGAAGTTAATACTGTGACCCAGAACTAAGAAATTTTCCTAAGACTAAAACAGAACTGATACCTATGTAGGTATCAAGATGACCAGGCCATTACTGCCAAAAATCAACATTCTGCAGAGGACATGACAAAACACATGATCTCTATAAAGTATTAACCACAGCAATGGCTCAAATTGCTCAGATAGGCATACATAGTCATAAGAAGATATGTAGAAATGACCTGGACTTGCTCCCTATAAAATAAAAGAACAAATAATATAATCTGGACTCAGAATAGCAGTTCCCAACAGCCAGTCAGAGCAGCAGAAGAAGGAACAGGGGCTTAGTGGGCCTACACTGTATCTCGATTTGGACGATGATTCCACGTGTGTACATTTATCAAGACTTACTAAATTATGCACTTAAGGACTATGCATTGTATTACATGAAAATTTTCCTTTAACAACAAAGCATTTTAAAAGTTGAAAGACTATTTTCTCAAAAATCCTTGCTACTAAAAATACACAAAGTTAAAGAGGCACCTTTCCTAAAGGATTTTACAGAATATTTAGGAAGACAAACAAGCATTGTTAAATGTCTCTGAAGGAGTACAGGTGTTATCATTGTCCTGAGTTATTTGTCTATGGATTCTTTTCTTCTTCCAGGGCACTAATGTTCTATAGAAAAGGCATTTGGAAATGCTGCTCTAATGGCATCTTCCTTCAGAAGAGATAGTTGCCTGGGCAACACTGTGGGGAAGAAAATGCAAAGTGACCATTCTGTCTGATAGGATCTAGTTGGGAAACCAACTTCAGTAGTGACAAATTTTAAGCATCAAATTTTTTCAACTTATGCATTTTTTAGTCATATAACACATAATAGTAAATAATGTAGGACTGTTTCCTCTTTTACCAAGAACTCTTGTGCAGATCACACCAGAGAACTACAGTGTTTTGTATTTTCATTTGTAGAAGTTCATCCAATTGAGGCTGTTCTCTAGAAGCAGAAATATTTATATTTAGACCATAAGTGGCTTTGCAACCTTCAAGGCCCTACTCAAATGGCACCTTCACAAATCCTTCATGAAACCTTTTCAGATCTTTGCAAAGTGAAAGCTTTTTCCTTTCTCTGAATAGCTCTCTCCTCTGGCCTTATTGGCGTTGTTTGCAGTTTACCTTTTCTACTAGAGGAAGGAATTGTACCTTAATAAATCTCTATTACACAATCATCTCATAGAAAAAATATTTTATACTTATTGGGATAAGGATGAACATTTAATACGGTCACTTCAACTGAAGAGATTTGATCAGAATTAAAATTTCACCTATCAGAGAATTCCTTGTCATGCACCACTTTACAAGGCAAGTTCTCCTGGGAGCAGACCAATCTAAACTGAATGTCTGGTTTGTCTTTCTCACTGAACTCAGTAAGTCATTCTGTTCAGAATGATAAGCTCTCTGCCATTTCTAAAGGTCGGTGACATCACCTGATAATCTGAATCTCCTGGAAATTTGTTCCACATGAATTAATAGTCAATACACTGATATTTGCATAGAATCCATTATGTAAGTAGCTCAATTAGATAATGTGAATCACTGAATACATCTAGAAAATGGTTCAATCTGTCATATCAAACTTGAAATGGCTACAACTCAAATGCTATTAGCTATGCCAAAAATCCCACAGATGTTTGTAGGCTCTCATTTGAGCACACTTTCTATGGGAATGTATTTGTGTGGTTGTGCTGGACTGCTGAATTTCCACATGCATGATAAAAAAGAGTTCTTATGCCAAAAAGATGAAAGGAACAGTCTCTTCCATCTAGTAAATGTAAAAGGTGAGACTACAGGAAATTAGGTGATGGGACAATGTCATCACATTAGTTAAGGAGATGGGCACATCTAGAATTCACCAGATCCCAAATGTTTAAACTAGTTCACATTCTAGTGTGTTAGAAAGAATGTGTATGTATAGACCAGTGAAATATCTTCACACTTCTAAAATGAACATACCTTAGTTATGAATATTGAATTCTTCCCACATGTAACTGGTAATCATTTAGATCCCGGTATAAAAAATGATCTAGAATTGCACATTTAAATGCAGCAAATTACCCTCTTAAACATTTAGGAGGCTTACTTTTATTTGATATATGGATAAGGTAAGATTCCAAGCAGCTAATAAAATTCAGAAGAGATAGCTCAAGAAATTAAACATGAGGATGAGAGCAACATTACAGAACTCATCACTCTGCATGTGATTACGCCTGGAGCAAGGAGTGAGTGCCAGGAGAGTGTGAAAGTAGCACTTTTCACTGTTTCTTTTCTACTCTGAATTTTATTCCCTAGTATTGGTACCCCAAATCTAAAACTCAATTGGCATGTTCCCCCTACGAATGTGCAAAGATCCAGGCAAATCTGTAACAACTAATTTTTAATCGGTTGACCAGAGACTGCAGCAGTTACAGAAGATGGCAGATAGAGAAACACGGCGTGACAATCTTCAAGGCTCTGTGAATGATGTAGTTTAGCTGCATCCCCGTATCTGGAGTGGGTGAAGAGACAACTCATTGCCTGACACCGAAACAGCGTCACAGCACCTATGAAAGCCCAAATGTCAGCGCCAGCTAATATCTGAGGTTGCACTGTTCCCCAGAGATTTTTCACTAAAGGAATAAACTGATGCATTAAATCACAAATTCTGCTATCCTGATACTTTGCTTGTGGGGAACATCTTCCTTCCAAAGAACTCATATAAGTGGTAACAACTCTGTTTAACATAAAGTACAGTATACCTCTCATACAGTCCAAATGAATTGAAATTAAAACACATGGGAGTTGTTCTAAAAATCTTCTCTAGCATCATGGTATACAAATTTGAACAAAATGAGAAAAAAATGGGAATAAAACTTGGTTGCTCACTTAGTCTGTGAAATAAAAATTGTTCAGTAGTCCAGAGGTGAGATTGGGATGGCATGGGATCCAGGCGTTCATTTTCACCACAAGGATCCACACTCTTACAGGAGAAAGCAAGAATGTAAGTTAAACAGATACGGTAGTAACAACTGTCCATAACTCCAATTCCATGGGATCCCACACCCTTTTCTGACCTCCGTGGGCCTTGCACATGTGGTACACTTACATGCAAGTAAAACACTCATATACATAAAATAAGCAAGTAAAAATTAAATATTCAACAAATGTGTATTAGTATCTACTAGGTAAATACTAAGCTATTAGTATGGAAACTCAAATCCAAAATCTGCCTTCTTAGGTTAAGAAAGGTCAAAACAATATAACATGGGAATGGGGGCTTAGGGCACCTGGGAAGGATCCCCAATCCTAGCCTGGAGGATCAGGATCAGGAGATGTACGTTACAGAAGTTCTATCTCAGCTGAGGTACAAAACATTGGTAGTTCACCAGATGAAGGCAATGAGGAGAAGCACTCCTGTTCCAAGGAATAAATGTGCATAGGTCTCAATGCTGATGGATATCGGGTATCAGAAGACACTGAAATAAGCAAAAGAGCTGAACTGCAGAAAATGCAAGGCAATGAAAAGAGAATTGTGATTTGTTCTGTAATTGTAATCAGCTTTAGCAGAGCATACCAAAAACAGATATCCTGTCTTTTTATGTGTATAAGTATTTTGCCTGCAAGTATGTAAGTACACCATGTACATGTAATGCCTGTGGAGGCAGGAAGGAGGGGTTGAATCCCCTGGAATTGGAGTCATGGATGGTTGTTAACTGCCATGTGTGTTCTGAGAACTAAACCTGAGTCATCCACAAAAGTAGCCAGTGTTCTTAACAAATGAGTCACCTCTCCAGCCCCCAGACAGCCTGTCTTATGAACAAAACAACCTCAACAAAACACCAAACAAACAAAAAAACCTTCATCATCTGTAGGCAATCAAGTAACACACAATCTATGAAAGAAAGTATAGAAATGTTCTCTCAAAAAGATTATTTACATATTCCCTTGACAAGATTATTTTGTCTACTCTGAGCCCAACCCCAACACAGTCAATGGCATGAATCCATGTTTTCTAATTACATAATCTAAATGTTGCTCCCAAACACATTGCCGCTGTATTAAAGTGCATTTGTATAAACAAGAATCATCTCCTGCTCTGTGCTATCTAGTCCACCTTCCTTCTTTGTTGGAAGAAGCATTATACTTCTCACCAAAACCAGTCTCAGTTATTTGACTTCTACCAACATGTCAGATTAATGTGTAGAAAATGTGAACATGGTATATAATCCATCATGCAGTCAGATGCTGGCCTTGTTTTAATGAATACCTTATGGACAGTGACATCATTTATTAAATCACAATATGGTAAACCATATATACAGCAGATAAAAGTCCAGACCTTAAACAGTTATTTGTAAATCTTTGGATTTCAGAATTGGAATCCAATAGTCACTATCCTTAGGGGAAAATAATTTGTCAGGAACCTACATCACCAGGTCAACAGTTTAAGGAGCACTTCCATGTGGGAAAAGAAGAGCCCATCTTGGGCTAGATGTGCTATTCAGAGACTGATGCGGAATGAAGCAATACGCTATCCATTGTGTTTGACTGGATATTTGAGGATATGCATTAAACAGTTACCAAGTTGAATAATAGTTTCTAAATGACTTCAGAAAGCCTGGAGTGGGATGAAAAGGCCCCAGGGCTCAGACTCCAATTCCAGCTCAGCCAATTGTTCATCTTAAAATCTGGGTTTCATTTTCTTTATGCAGATAGTCACTATGTTATGTTCTGTTGCTGACATACAAACACTTTGCTTCAATTCTATAGTATAAATATCTTCTATCTCTACCTTCTGGGATGTGAGCCACCCCATATTGACCACTTAAGACATTATTAAATAAAAAAAATAATTGATGGTAAGACCCTATTGCTGAAGACACTACGTATTTGAGACATAGAACAAATAGGGAGAAAGTAAGTTGATACTGTCCTTGATGCATCATCTCCTGGCTACCTTTCACAGTCCTGAAAGATGTTATCTATGGAACTGGAAGGGAAAAATAAACAGCAGCTTTACCCACCTGTGAACTCTGCAGACTATAATAATGATTGGCCTGGCAAGTTATACCCACTGATATAGTAGTGGCACAAATGTTACAGAAACAGCCAACTACTTTATGGTTGAATTTAAGGCCTGCTTCACAAAATTAAGCCCACAACTGACAGTGTTATCAGGACCAAGAACCTGTGACTAGAAAAGCCACAGTCTATAGGGAAGAGCCTACTGTCATCATCCTGCTAAACTGGCATGATATTAAACTGACTCCTAGTGACTTCTTGTTATATCTATAAATTAATGCATCTTTCAACTCTCACAAAAAAAAACTTATCCTTGAATCAGATAGATATTAACTCAGAGACCCACTACAGGTCAACACACAGAAAATAAGAGACTGCAGAATGCTGAACCCTAAATGGGACATCTATATTACATCCTCTGCTCCCAAGGCTCATGACTCTTTAAGGAAGAAGGGGAGAAATATTGTAAGAGCCAGACATGGTAGAACTACAAAGAAACCATATTTTCTGGACACAACAGGGCAGTTAAACATAGGTACCCACAATACTTGTGACAGCATGCATAAGACCTGCACAAGCCCAACCCAGACATAACCCTCAGCATGGAAGAGGAGGTAGACAAGAAGCCCCAGTCTTCCTGAGGGACTATTGACAACTGATAGCTGCTGGGAGAGAGATATTCAGTTTTTATGTTTTTAAGGGTGTGATTCTAGGTAGATTGATCAAGCTCCAGGAGATAGACTCATACCCAAGAGCATTTGGGAATCTCAGATTATACTTTATAGGCCTTGAAAAATTAATAGAGGTCATGAAATTATGTGAGAAAGTATGGTAGATCTGATTGGAGATGGGGTAGGGAGTCTGAATATGATCAAATTACAATGCATGAAATTCTCAAAATCAGTAAATTAAGCCTGAAAATACAGGTTAATTTTTCATCAGAAGTCTTTGTGCCTCTCAGTCTTCTGGGAACCTTAACATAATTTCAGTATTTTATTATCTACCATATTAGTAATTATAGGCCCCCCAAATCAGTACACAGCAAGCTTCTGCTTACCAGTTAAGATCACTACCTGCATTTTGTTTTGCTTCATTTTTAAGACAGGGTCTCCCTGTAAGCCCACTTGGTCTAGAACTCATTCTATAGACCAGGCTGGCCTTGATCTCACAGAGATCTTCCTGCCTCTGCCTCCTGAGTGCTGGGACAAAAGACGTGCACCACCATACCAGGCTCACTACCTACATTTTTAAAGTTTTTATTTTTTTCAAAAAAATGATTATTGATTCTTGGAGAATTTCATATAATGTATTTTTTTTTCACATTCAGACCCTCTTCCCCATCTCATGAGACAGTATTGGATGTATAAATCTCCAAATACCTATTTTCTGGCCTCTTAAAGTTTGTCATTCTTAAACTAAACGAAATATAAGATTTCTTAAAACTTGGCTAGTAAAAAAAATGTTATACTTCATGCTGATTTGCAAGGAAACAGTTAAAATATTTTTTCATACCACAAAATTCTATAAGTGTCTACCTAAAACCAAGAAGGAATGAAATCTGTGGAAACAAAGCTAGCACAGCAGGAGGAATTATCAGAAACTAGATGAGATGGGGGATCATGAAGATTGATTGCTCAAGTGAAAAGGACCTGAAGAAAAGGCTCAGAAAGGAATACAGAGACTACGAAAATCTAAGTGGTCCATCTGAAAGTCAAAGTTCAGGGTGACTAATACTGAGATTTAAGCCAGTATAAGGAAATGTAGGTCAGGAAAGAAAGTATTTACACCCCAAAATGCCTGAGTGTTATACTTAGGGCACTTGGGAGCCACTGGGACTACAGTTCACTGCTATCCTTAATGCTTATCACTAAGCCCCGAGAATCCCCAGACAAATGAGTCAGACTCTGCTCTGAATGGAAGGCTCTGATCATAGTTGCTGAATGGAAAATAGAGGATGGTATTGGATCTCAGACCCACAGGTCTTCTAAGATCCATAAAGCATCCATTTTCCTCTCACATGTTCCTAAGGCCCCCAGATGGATTGAGGCATTTCAGATAGAATTAGGGATATCAGCAAAAAATACTCTGAAAATAAAATTCTGAGACTCAGGAGAATGTCTTAGGGAAGCATATTGGACACAACACATATAACAAGAAATAGCATGTTGCTAGCTGTCAAGGAATTGTTATAGTATTGTCTACCATGGGACCAGAAGGAAGAAGTTATACCATTTATCATGTATCTAGGTAGTGGGGAAAAATAGAAAAACATATTTACTTAGCAAACTGCAATGTCAAAATGCATTGTATCTTGCATCCTTGCAACTTTCTCCAGACTGTAGAATCTATACCTGTTTTAACAATTTACTCCAAACCCCTTCTTCAAAATATACCACTCTGCTCTGGTAGATAACTAGTCATCCACAGAATTCTGTAGGAACCCCAAGAAAAAAGACAGGAAAGGAGAGTCAGGACAATCACCTGTACTTCTGTGAAGGCCTTTAGGAAATCTTGAGCCTAGATTCTGGTATTCTATGACAGGTGCCCAGAAACAGCAGGCCCAGAGTCACGAATTATGCCTGCCAGTGGCCAAACTGATCAGAAAAGGGGAAACTGGATTTCTGTTTCTCTAGGTTCCAAAGCAGCACAGCTGACTCAGTTTCAACAATGAGAGTATGGAGTGAAAGGAACCCCAAACAAACCTCGTGCATAATCCCACCAGGCTGGGTAAGAGTGGAACAACAAAGGTAAGATTAAAATTAAATTTAAAAGAGTACAATAAACCAATCAGTTTTCACAAGGTCAGAGCTCTGAATGACATTAGGCACACTTCGTGCATATTTATATCCTCTTTATCTCAACTTTTCTCAAGCCATGGTTGTGGTGGCCAATTCAACGAAATCTTCAGTAACTTCAAATAATAACTCTTAGCAATGCTTCACCTCAGTTAGTTACCCTCCATCTTCCACTGACTAAAATCCCCTAAACAACCAGTAGTTACTCACTAAAGAGTAATCCAAAGAGGAGTTAGTGCTTCATGGGGCAGCCTTTGAACAAATAGCTGCTGATGTAAACAGTGATCCCTTCTCTCAGGTGAACAGCTCATTGGAAACTCCTCAGAATCTCTCACCAGTTGATTTCAGCAGTGACCAAATCAGTAATACACCTTCTGGATGGTTTTTCAAACCATCCTCGCCTTCATAACCCTGCCTTTCATTCCTGGTCCCTGGGATCACGTGCCTAAATAAACTTTCAGCGCATCGTTTTTCCCAGCCTCTGCTCTCAAGAGAAAGCAAGTTATTCCCCTTTCAAGAAAAATTTTAAGTTGTTATCCGAAAGACTCTGAGTTTATTCTTTAATTCAGTATATGTTTACTCTGTTCTATGTACACCTGACCCTTTTCTAGGTATTGGGGATGTAGAAATGAATAATGCCCCCATTCATGAAGAGCTTGCAACCCAAGCGAGGGTAATTGAAAGATAAGCAAACATAAGTAATATTAGTTCAAAAAATTATGAGAACTAAGAATATAAAGCAAATGAATGTGGTAGTGAGAAGGAAGAGTAATAAAGAGTATGGTTCTTTAAACAGCATGCTGAAGAAAGTCTCTCCTCAGACAATAGCATCTAAGCTCTGCTGTGAACTCAAGGGGAGACTTCTCATGTCAAGATCCCTCAGAGGTTCCAGAGGAAAGGAGCAATGCATACAGAGGACTTGAGAAAGAGAAACGCTTTCTGCATTCTGGTGACTGCCTATCTTGAGTCTGTTGAACAACAGGGTATTAGCAAGTCATCAGGTTGGAGAAGTGGAAGACTGACATTGGTTATCACTAGTCTGTACCCAGAATCACTCCTCCTCTCATATCACTCAAATATCCTTACTGGGTCAGATCTGAGGGCCATCTGGCTGTGACACCTATCACCCCAGTGATCATCAGGGTTGATTTGGCTGATCTGGCTGGCTAAGTGGGAGTGTCCCCTTCCTCCCTCACTGCAACATATGCACTCCACCTGAAGTTGCACACTTGGTGGAAGAGGAGAACCTACCCCACAGAGGACTAGTCTTTGGCTAAGGGTATATGAGTAGTTGCACTACCCTGCTAGAATGCCCAAACAAGCTCTCAAGTATCCTTAGTGGGTCAAGCTCATCCTTTCTGAGCAGTTCCCTTTATTCACTGTTGAGTAAATACTGTAGGGCTCTTCTTATGAGTCTTCTCAGTGGTGATCACTTGGCTACAATTTCATGCTCTGTATTGATGGAAAATAAAGAATTGGTTAGATATAAGGGTCAAGGGCACTCAAAGTTTAGAAGGTAGTAGAAGAGATTAATGAAAAATTAATCAATATACTACAGAGCAGAAAGAATTTTGAGAAGCCAAAAGACTCACTCTTATCTGACTAGAATAATATTAATATTCTTACAAGATTTTAAACTCTTCTCCTTTTAATATTTTTATTGATTCTTTGAAAATTTCATTCAAAGAATTTTAATCATATTCAGACTTCTCTCCCATCTCCACACCCACCCTACTACTCCTCCACACTTTATATTCTCTATTATTTTTTCTTTTCTTAAAGACCTATTGAGTCCAATTTATGTCCCAAAATGTTCTTGGGTGTGCGCCCATCCCTTGGAGTCTAGTCAACTACGAGACATCATTACCCTTAAAGAAAATGGACTCTCCATCTCTCAGAAACTATCAATTGCCAATACTTCCTCATTTAGGACTGGGGTTTCTTGCCCACCTCCTGCCTCCATGATGAGTTTTGTCTAGTTTGAGTTTTCATGGATCTTATGTGTGCTTTCAAAAGTACAATGAGTTCATACGCAAAACTATCCTGTGGTGTCCAGGCAACATGCTTTATTTGTATTCATCTACCATCCCCGGCTCTTACAATTTTCTAGCCCTCTCTTCCTCAATGATTCCTGAGCCTTTGGAGGAGATGCTGTGATATAGGTGACCCATTTAGGATCAAGTACTCCACAGTGTCTTATTCTCTGCAGGTTGACCAACTGTGGGTCTGTGTGTTAATCTCCATCTTATGCAAAAAAAGAAACTTCTCTGGTGAGAGTTGAGAGACACATTAATTTATAGGTATATTAAGAAGTCATTGCAAGTGACTTAATACTATGTCTATTTAGTAGAGGAATAGTAGTAGGTTCTCCCCTATGACCTGTGACTTGTCTAGCCATAGGTTTGGGGTCCTGATAACAATGCCAGATATGGGGTCCTTGTGAAATGGGCCTCAAATCCAATCAGAGGTGGTTAGTTACTTCTATAACATTCATGCCATTATTGCACTAATGGGTATATCTAGGCCAGTTGTTATAGCCTTTAGGGTTCACAGCTGGGTAAAGTTGATGTTCACTTTTCCTCTCCAGTAGCATACATAACACCTTCTAGTACCATGAGAACTCATCAGTAAAGATGAAGTTTTACGGTCAGTACCAGCTTGATTTCTCCTTGTTTGTTCTGTGATTCACATATGCAGTGCCTTCAGCAGTGGAGTCTTACCCTCAAGCACTGATGAGTAACCAAGAGCAATAGCAATAGCCAGTGTTGTTTCAGAGTTTATTGGGCCTCTCTGGTCAACAACTCCAAAGGAGGGACTTCATTCCTGGCATTGGGCTTTATTGGTGTGTGATAGAACCATTGAATTCCCATAATAGGGTAACTACATTTTTAAGACTGTTTTCCTTCTCTGTCTCTTTTTTTCTGTGATACTGGAGACTGAACCCAAGGCTTTATACATGCTAAGAAATATACCCAATGAGCTACATCCTAAGTCACATTTTTATTAAATTTTACTTCAGTAGAAGGTCTCTTTAAATTGCACAAGCTGTCCTAGGCACTACATAGCCCAAGCCAGCCTTGAATTTGCTGTCTTCCTGCCTTAGCCTTCTGTATACCTGTGAATATAAATAGGTATGAATTACTACTGCCTTTGGGTTCACCCAGAATCTTAAAAACTCCCTTCTCAAAAGTTCCAGTAGAATTACAATGTAACTACTTCTTTTTTTTCAGTTTAATGGTTCAAGGGAGAGAATTTGCAGTCCATGTCTATAGAATTCTATTTCATACAAGCCAAAACTAATACTCACAGAGAGATTCTGTCCCATTTCTTCACCATTTAAGGCTCCTCTTCTTTTGTACTCTTCTTTCCCTTGTTCTGTGCCATACCAGCTTTCTGGCTCTCTGCTAGATTAAACCTCAGATTCTGTAATGATTAGAGGTACTAGTCATGACCACATCTAGCCATTAGACATTAGGCAAGTGACAATTATTTTTGAGCTATCTGTATAAAGTTGCATACTCTATAGATGTGTATAACTAGCCCTGGCCTCAGAGAAAAAGAATAAAATTTAAAATAAACCTTTCTTACTTCAGGATCTCAGGGGTTGTGAATGTATAGTCTCATGCTTCAGGTAAGAGAAATACAGGGTCCCTAATCAAACTTACTTCCACCCATTTTATGAGAGAAACTTCCCCACTCCCATTTGAATTGTTAATCCCTCGCCTGTTGCTGTTGGCAGAAACATATATCTTATGTCACTTTGATAAAGTTGTGCATTTAATGTTCCTACAGTTAAGTGAAAGGGGAAAAAAATCCCAACATTTTTAAAATGAAGCACTTCAAGTAGCAGAGAGAACACGATGTCGAATGACTAATTCTGAAGTAGCAGGTTACAGCCAGGAACATACATCATTTTCCAGCCTCCGAAAATAACGGGCATTTTTCATTTTTTCTTCTCAGCACATGCTCAGTTTTATCCCCCACTGTGGGAAGAAGCACGTCTGATTTTGTTTTTTTGGACCATTCAACACACAGAGAGGATGCATGTTTGCCAAGCCCTTCTCTCCCAAAAGAAAGAAAAGCATTGAGGGACCTAAAGCTCACTGCTCCACCATCACTCATGAGCTGGGATAGATTTGGAAGCATTCTTTCTGGGTTGATCAGAGAAAATGCTAAGTCAAGAGGAGCCTAAGGAGTCTATGTCAAAGGCCCATGACATTTTCCCTAATAATAATAAGGAAGTACCTGCTGTGATCTCCACACTGCCTGGAGTCTCTAATCCTCCACATTTCTTCCCTTATTCCACCTGGGCTCTGTCAAAAGCTAGAAAATAGGCAGGATACCCAGAAGCATCTCCTTTGAGGCCACCACCAGAGAGAGGTCTTACAGTACTTGTCCCTTGACTGATGGAATGGAGCCAGGAACTAGAAAAGTGCAATCCCAAAGATGTAACTATATGCATTTTTACTTGAGATTGGAGAGTACCAAAATCTGGATTACTTTCTTTTGACTCAGCCCATTAACCTTGGCAGAAGACAGCAAAAACAAAAGGTAGATCTCATGCTGTGTTCTTACCACAATAAAATAAAGTCAATAAAATTTTATAGAGGGAGAGAGTGTGTGGGAATTCCCTTGAAGCGAATTGGGGCTGTTTCTGCATACCGTTATAGAATCACCCATGAACTGGGTTTTGAAGTTTTAATTTCAATAGCTGAGCTCTTACTATGTGCCAAAACTCTGCTTCAGACTTTGAAATGATTAAATCCTCAATCCCCATGGGGCTGATCTATACTTCAGTGTTCATGAACACAACTCTTTGCTCCAACAGCAACATCCCAGTAGAATATCTGCTTTTCTGAGGATCCAGTCTGATCTGCTTGTCTGGATACCCTCACTCAGTCCATCCATTTTTGTGGATGAGACATTTTGGTCAAATACATGATTAGATACGAGACTTGATATACACAGGTATATAAACAACTTATTTGTATTTTAGCTTTTAAGTATGTATCTCCTTTTTACCAGTATCTTTTGAGCACGCAATCTCTCAAATACACGCTGCTTAATAATGTAAGACAGTGGTATTATTCTCAGGGACAGACGAGGACAGACATTGACATGCTCTTTCCTCTCTCTTTCTTGAATACCATTAGCCTGGGAGATGTTTGCCTGTCATATGGTCCATCAGGGCAAGTCTTTCCTCACAAGCCTTAACCACTCTTTTCTATTCCTTTCAAGATATCATAGTTGGTTATTCAAAAGATTGTTCATCATCTTTCACGCATACTGTCTGTGAAGGACAGAAGAGTTTGCAAGTTTTTCTTCATGTACTTAATTTTAGTTTCTAATGAGAAGTCTAGTGAAGTGGATGGGACAACCTTACTGTAATAAGAATCAGAGTTTCAGAGAGGTAAATGGCTTCCTGAAAACATGCCTGGATCTTCTCTTATGTGCCCCTAGCAAAGCCCACTTTCGTGTGTATGTGTGAGAAAAAGATGAACAGGGGCTGTAAGCTCCCTTGTCTCCTGAGCAGATCCACAGCACATTTTGTCCTGAGTGGAGATACCTAAGCATTCACATTACACAGGTAACTGGGTGCTACTGCAAATATTCATAATTGGTTATCTAGGAAATACTCACCTTTGGATTTAGGGTAAAAATTGAATTCATGCTAAAAGACATTTCAGACTTGCTTTGAATTGGATATGTAAAATTAATAAAGGAAGTGTAATGTGCTCAGTATAAGCGAGCATGTCCTATAAAGCTGATGGATTTCTTTATTCTGAATTTCTTTTCCAATTCTCACTGGTTGTGTGACCTTGGGAAAATCAATTCACCACTCAGAGCCTCTATTTCATCTTTATTCTAATTTATTAATTTTTGAAATTTCATACATGCATATAATGCAGTATGATCATATTTACCCCCATTATCTTCTCTTACTCCCCTTCCCATACCTACTGACCCCCTTCTTCTTTCCAACTAGACCTCTTCCTACTTTCATGTCTTGATTTTGTTCATGTCTTCTGTAGGTAGCTGCTGTAAGTTCATGACTGCAACTGCCATGTCAGATCCTGAAGACAGCATTTCACTGCTCACCCACCCCATTCTCTACCTCCTACAGTCTTTCTGCCCTCTCTTCTGGGATGATGTCTGGCTCTTGAAGGGGTGAAACAGATGTCCCATTTAATGCTAAGCACTCAACAGTAGCTTATTCTCAGTACTTTGACCAGTTAATTATAAGTCTCTGTGTTTATTGCTGCCCAATGCAAAAAGAAGCATCTCTGGACAAGACTGAGAGAAGCAATTTCCTCATATTCAAAACGCATATAACAGAAGTTCCTCCCTGATGAGTCTGCTGATGGGATTCCTTGTGACCCTATATTTGAAGGGCTAATCATGACGCTTTACCATAAGTGAGTGGACACTGAAAGTCAGATGCCCAGTGGTAATGCACAAGTTGTGTCCTAGGTATATTGGACTCTGGATGTTTGTCTCAGCCTTCCTACAGATCAGTCTTTTCTACGAAATAGGAATGAATAGCTAAGTATTCAAGGTATAATCAAAAGACTGAAGCTCATTGCTGCTTGTCACTTGGAGATGTCAATGAGTAGAGAGAGGAATCTTTACTTTTTTATTGAATTCTTAAAATATTTATGCAATATGGTTTGATGTTATTTAGATTCCTTTCCCTATCCACATCATCTCCTCTTAGTCTCCCTAGCCCAATTTAATGTATATGGGCATATACCTACCAAGAGTCTCATTCTTGAAAGAGACTGCCTCTGCCCCTTCCAGTAGGCACTGGTTGCCAAAAGTCCCTTAGGTTAGGTTGGGTTGGGATTTGTTTCCCACTTCTTCACGTCTATGCTGGAATTTAGTCTGGTTGAGGATGTGGTGGCTTGAATGGGAATGTCCCCCATAGGCTCCACTTGGTGGCACTGTTTTGGGAGGTCTTAGAAGGTATGGCCATGCTGGAGGAAGCACATTGCTGGGGGCAGGCTTACAGAGTTCTTAAGCCTTGCAGGATCTCCCGTCTCTCTGCTTCCTGTGCCTGCTTGAAGATATGAGCACTTAGCTTCTGCTCCTACTCTAGCCACCTCTGCCGCCATGCCTCCCCACCATGGTGGACTCTTGCCCCTTTGGAACTGTAAGCTAAATAAACTCTTCCTTTTATAAGTTCCCTTGGTCATGGTGTTTCTATCACAGCAACAGAAAAGTAACTAATATATGGTACTTGTACATGATGTCACTATTGCTGTGAATTCCTATAAGTAACTGATCAACTGTCTGGCAAATCTATTTCCTTGTGGTCATCTACCACCTCTGATTCTTATGATCTTTCCACACTCTCTTACACAATGATCCCTGAGACTTGGGAAGCAAAAGTTTCATATAGGTGTCCTGTTCAAGGATAACAGCTCTACAGCCTCTTGTTTTCTGTATTTTGGCCAGTTGTGTGTTTCTGGAGTCAGTCACCATCTGTTGCATAAGGAAACATTTCTGGTGAGACTTGAGTGATGCATTAATCTATGAGTATAAGAATAAATCATTGAAAGTAAGTTTAATACTATAACTATTTAGTAAAAAGCTAGGATTAGGCTTTCCCCTATGTCCCATGACCTGTGACCTCAGGTTCCTAAGCCTGATATCAGTGTCAGAATGGGCTCCATCCTATAAAGTGGACCTTAAATCCAATTAGAGAGTGGTTTGTTACTCCCATAATATTCGTGTCACTGTTGCACAGTAGGCATATAATGTCAGTTGTTGTATTTTATAGGATTCACAGCAGATTATATAGGGAAGTGGAGGGTGGGAACAAAAGCAGTCAATCTTTCTGGAGCTTAGTGTTGCCCTTCTGGTCAGGTGGGCCAGCTTCATTTTTGAGACTTGTAGAGACTTACAATGTCTGTGCTTCCCATTATCATTCCTTGCACTCTTCCCACATTCTGTGGGTGTTTGGACTCTGGCACTTCTTAAAACATTCAGCAAGTCAAATTTTGCTGGTATCAATCTTGTACTCTTCCAGTGGCATCTGGACTGGGGATAAACAAACCACTGACAATGTTACACATGCTAAGCTAATAACAACATGTGTGAGTAGATTACTTTTAACAACACAAAGCATGACTGCATCATTATAATACTGAATATAAAAGTGCCCCGTCCATCCCTCTTGTTCCTTTCAAATACACGCAGCTGGGCCTTCCAAGATATGAACCATGAGAAAGGGCTTTTCAGGAGCCCAAGGATGAACACACTCCTCAGTGCTCACTCGGGATGAAGTGGAAGAGCTAGAATTTAGACACATTTCCTTAAACCCAAGACCCACATGTGCCTTTTCCATAACAAAACTTTCCCTTTGTAAGGCAGAGCTTCCCCAGGGGGTGGCAAGTGACAAGAGACATGAAAAGGTCCAAACACTGACAGCAATCTGGAGAATCAATTTTTTTTTCTGAAAAATAAGCCTTTATTTTATTTTTAAGAATAACTTAAATGTCTTGCTTTTTGGGAATTTCATACATGAGTACTGTGGTTGCATCATTTCCACCATTTACTCTCCCCTTGACTCCTCCCTCGCCATGTCCCTTTTAATTTCATGAACTCTTCTTTAATTATTATATGTAACCTATTGAGTGTGTTTGGTGTTGTTTGTACGTGTTTACGGTTGACCACTTAGGACTGGATAACCTACCAGGCAACTCACCCCTGAAGAAAACTGATTCTCTCTCAGAAGGCTTTGATTGCTTATAGCTCTTCATTTAGGGGTACAGCTTTATGAAACTTCTCCATCTACGTTGGGCCTATCAGCTGATGTTATTATGTATTATGCATTGTCTTGTTTAGGCAACTACATTGTTCATATTTCATAAGTGTAGCAAATCTGTCATGTTAGAAGACACTATCTAGCATCAGGTGTCCTGTTCTCTATTTCTTACAATCTTTCCACCTCTTCTGCAAAGTCCCTGAGTCTTAGGTATAGGGATTGTGTTGTACCTGTATCAGTTCAGGATGGACACCTATTATCACTTAATCTTTGCATTTTGACAAGTTGTAGAGTAGTAGTTGCAAAAAATAAGCTTATCTGATGAGGTTTGAGAGCTACACTTACCTGGGAGTATAAGCATTTAGAATATAGTTACAAATTTTATTAGTTTAGGAAAATAGCAGTAGTAAATTCTGCTCTAGGTTATACGACCTCTCCAGACACAGGCATTTGTCTCCTTAGTGCTCACCCCAGGATGAAGTGGCATAGTTGAGATTTAAGCCCACTTCCTCACAGTACCATGCATGAATTCCCTCCTATTAGGTGAGGCTTAAGTCCAATTGGATAACTGTTGGTTATGCTCAAGATAAAAATACCACTATTCCACAAATAGGTATATCTTGCTGGACTGGTCCTTGATGTGTTTTGTAAGCTTTACAGCTAGGTAAGACTATTAATTGCTTTTCTCCCTTGGCAGCTTACATAGCACCTTCCAATATTTTGAAAGCTAGGAAGCTTCTAAGTCAGTTCGAGCTCGATTCCCTGAAGGCACTAATCTTGTCTGTACTCCAAAGCTGAGCAGGATCAGCCTGGTAGGTACATAGATGGGAAAAGCAAACTAAGTTGGGTGCAGAGTGTATGTCCACCTCTGATTATAAGTCCTCAGATCTAGACTGCTTAAGTGCCTGCCATCCCTACCACAATGACAAATTGGAGGAAAGAGGTTCTCCTGAAGCTGGGCCCACCCTCCAGGCTTGCTCATACTCCCAAGAAGGACAGACTAGAGGCAGAATGCCTTGCTCATAAAAGGAAACTCAATCATTCCCCACCCCAACAAGGCAAAGAAACGCTAACTCAGATGTAAAGAGTCAATGTCACAAAGCTTTGTATCAACGTTGCTCTGCATCAGAAGCTGAGCCAGCTCTTCATACATTCCAGGGAGGCTATTATTCATGATTGACAGATAAGGAAACTGGAAGCTAGAAAGGTTGGGTCTATCAACAGTGTCATTCAGATGATGAGTAGATGCCCAGGATTCAAACCCAGACCTATCAGGAATAAATCCTACAAGTAATGTAACCCTCTCACCTCTCCCCATCAAAATAAATAAATAAATAAAT
>NW_008333035.1:539411-541601 GCF_000622305.1 Nannospalax galili
CTCAGGAGACTCAATCTTCAAAGCAGCCAACATTCGCTCCCAAGAAAGTCACATCGATCAAGACTCTTTTTATTAGGGCAGTGGCATCTTTCCTAGGAACAAGATTGCACTTCTAAACTGTTATAGCACTAACACTGAGAAAAATGTGTGTACCGAGCTGTCTCATTTGTAGATGGCAGCTACCCTGATTTGAAGGGGATTAAATATTGGCAATGGCACCTGTGACTTCTGGGATCTCTGAAAGCTGGGGGGATAAATTAAATGTAGCATTCTCCTCACCATCCTTTACTACTACCGAGCAGGAGACTCATTCCCTCTGAGTAATAGTGCGAACACAGAACAGTGGAAATGCGTAATATATTGGAAGCTTTAACTTGTGTAAAAAAGATACCTTATTTTCCTCCCCCCACACTCTGCACCTTCATTAGTTGGTGCTCCAGCTTCAGAGTTGCCCTTCAAAAGGCTGGTGTGAGGAATATAGTCTCAGGGGTGAAACAGGAACTTCACATCAGCTTTGTTTCCCTCTTCTGCATGGCATTAGGTACATGACCTTTTTATTTCATTCTATGATATTTAGTGTGACTCTAGCACTATACCATGAAAAATGGACACAGAAGGGAGAAAATTTGTTTCTGACCTCAAAGAAGGCATGACAAAGACTGACAAAATAGAGCATGGGAGTTCAGTACAGCTGAAGAGACATGTACAAGAGCATTTACATATCAGTCTGCTTCTCTGAGCCTCCATCTCCTCCTCTATAAAATAGGAAGGATAATAAGAGCATATTTCATGAGGTTATGGATTGCAAAGATGAGAAGAAATCTCACCCTTTTGCATAGCAAGCAGATATAACATGTTCAGTGGAGTACAGGGATTTGATAGCACAATTTGTCACATAAAGTCATGCTAAGTTCACCTAGTAATTGGGGTGACCAACCTGCTAGTTATTTGGATTTATATGAAGGAAAGATACACTTCTCTTACCTCTATAACAGGTTGGAGTTTTGAAATGTGGCACGTAGTACTTACTGAAGTTATGGTACCCACTGAAGTCCGGCACCAGAACTCCCACAGAAGCTAGAAACTCAAAATATTCACACTCTGATGTTTGCATAAACTTCAAAGCATGTCCACCCTAGACCCAACTGGAAGGCATTACTGAGTTATAAAACTAGCAAGAGACTTTTTTTTAAGAGACTTTAAAAAAAACTTACACCCTATAAGACAGAGAAAGATTTCACAATCACAAGTTTCTGTGAATTAACATATGTGTTGCCTTACATATTTATGTTTGTCCTAAGAACATTTAAAAATCTACTCCCTTGGCAATTTTCAAGAATGCAGTGTATTAACTACAATAATCATGTTGTATCATACACCCCTTAAATTTACTTCTAATTGAAATTTTGTGTCATTCATTGACCAACATTTCCCTCTCCCCATCCTGCTCCAGCTTTTTGGAAACCACTACTATCTGCTTCACTGAGATCAGTTTTCAAAGATTTCTCATATGACAGAAACCTTGTGACTTTCACCTTCCGTGTTTGGATTTTCCACCTAAGATAATGCCTGCCAGGTTCCTTCATGATTGCACAATTACAGCAAATTTCCTTACTCAAGGCTAAACAGCAATCCATTGTCTATTTTCTTTATCCACTCATCTGTTGAAGCACATTTAAGCTGATTTCAGAAATTGCTTGTTAGAAATTTAACTACAAACTTTTAAAAGTAAATGAATGTTCTAAGAAAGAGGAATGGGGAAAATCTCTTATTTTTAATTTTTATTTGTTCTTATACTATCTGACCGATTTTAGGATATGGAACCCTCTCAAAGCATCACGAATGCTTTACATATATCTTTCTAGAGCTAGAAAAGCTGGTGACAGAGAATGAATTTGGAGGAATGCTTAACAAAAAGGGAAAGATTTTTTTCACAATTAAAGATTGATGGTAACATGGTCTTGAACTACATATGGGAACATGCTCCCTAATATGTTCTTACAGAAGTTTTGTTTACATGTGATTAATTATTCTTGGGTGGTTTAAGAAGGTGCCTCTCCATGACTGCCATTTCAAAGGTAGCCTCCTAGCCCCTGAAAACCTGTCCCATTTTCCAGTCTCTGTCTCTGTCTCTGTCTCTCTCTCTCTCTCTCTCTCTCTCTCTCTCTCTCTCTCTCAGACCCATTAGAA
>NW_008333035.1:541735-550112 GCF_000622305.1 Nannospalax galili
CAGACCCATTAGAATTGGGAGCTAGCCACTCTACTTATTATTGTTATTATTTCCTGCTCTGTGTTGGCTGAAATTGTGTTTGTCCTTCTTTATTACTGATATATGTATTCTTGTTGCCATGACAAAATACCTGACAAAAGCAACTTATGGAAGAGAGGTTTATTTTGGCTTGGTTTAGAGGGTAGAGTCAGTCATGACTGGGAAGGCTTGGAGTATGATTTATTTATATCCTACTGGATCAGGAAACAGCTTGGGCTGATAGCAACAGCAGATAGAAACCTCAGACCTGCCTCTGGTTACCTATTTATGCAAGGTAGGCCACATATCCCAAAGGGTCCACAGCCTCCCAAACCAGCACTATCAGCCTGTGGGAAGCATTAACATTTAAGCCATAACAACAGATGAAACTGCCTTTGTACAATGTTTGCAGATATCTAGAGTGACTGATACATGGTAGCTGCCAATGACTGGTGAATTAATGTATAAGGGATGTATACATCATGCACTCAAATCGCTGCTCTGTCAGTCTTCGAAGTCAGGATAAATTCCTAGTTTGTCTCAAATGTTTGCAGTACTAATTCAGTAAACAGTTCAGGCTTCCAGCTCCTGCCCACCTTCTTCCTTAAGACTAGAGGTAGAATCACAAGGCACTTTACTTTGGGCTCCTCTCAAGTGCTACCCACTTCTTCATCCCTCCCTTTAGAAGCTAGAAAGCTAAACATGGTGATTGTTTTCCCCCCAAACATCCCACTGAGAAAAGAAGGGGCTGCAGTTAGATCCCTGTGAGCTGGCAGAAGAGAGGAGAGAAACAAAATCCATCTTCAGAGCTATCCTGAGGTTTGCCTGAAGGGCTGTTGCCATTTTCCCTGTGCTTCCCAGTGATGTCCAGACCAAACATAACTGTTCTTCAAAATAGAAACAAGCCATTACTCAAGATCAATACAAAAATAACAGTCATTAAAAAAAAATTAAGTTTTAATTTTGGTGAGGAACATAGAGGGAAAGTAGGAAGGGGTAGAAGAATTCTGGGAGTAAAACTGACTTCCAGCCACAACTCAAATGGCAAACAGGCACATGAGTTGAATGTCTAATAGCTACAGAATCTGAATCTGACTTCTGAAGAAAATCCTTCAGGAAGAGCTAGGCCTGAGAAATGATCTGCATTATCCATTTCCTTTTCAACTGGAATATAGTAGGGTCACTCCAGTTACTAGAAATATGCAACACTTATTATGTGTTTTCTATATGTCAGTTATACTGCTAAGCCATTTCCACCCATTACTGATTAATTCTTACACAATCTAATGTGGCCTCTACTGTTATTGTGATTGCTCTTTTACAAATGAGGAAACAAAGGCCCACAGAAATCCGACAGCTTATGTAGTAGCAATGGGGGATGTGAACTCAGATCTGTTGACTCCAGAGTTCCAAGTCCACTGTACAGTGTTAAATAGAAAGCATATCTAGAAAGAGAAGATTGAAAGGGAAGAAGATACAGTTGGCACTTCCTTTCTACCCTGGACTCCAGGATTCTGGCTGGGGTGGTTGCTTAGCATCTCATACCTGCAAGTTCCAAAGACAAACAGTTGATCTACTAGCTTTCCCCCCTGAGCAAGATCATTGGGTAACTGAATTTGCTTGACTTCACATCACAATTGGACTAGGTACAGAATAGAGCTGACCTACTTTAAAATCAATTTTGATTTACTCCATGGACTCTTTCAAACTATTTTACAAACACCATCCTGTTTTTGTTAAATAAATCTAATTGCTCCTGGGGCGTTAACAGATGACACTGACTCCCAGGACAACCTTGCCAAGATAAGAGCTGCTGTACAATATTGTCTGGCAAGAAAATCCCTAAGACTGTCAAAAACAGCCCCCAGGGAGGGCATTGAGACATGCCAAGGTCTGGCAGTGAAGATTAACCCTCTAGACTCCAAAAGCCAGTCTTTGATTCGTCAGATGCCGAGTCTCTTCTTGCTCTAGCCCTGTAGCTCAGCTTTAATATTTGTTTCTGAGATAGGAATCTAAAATGATATTTCAAAAATGTCCATTTTAAAATATTCTCCTTGTACTTAGGTACTGAGTCATGTTGAATCTGGATTAAAGGTTCAGTAATCTGGATAAGATAGACATGTTAAATATTAAATATTCAGTCCTGAGGACTACTTAGTAGTAGTCCATGAATCAGCTCTAAGCATGAGGGTGAAGATGTTCTGATGAATAGAACCAGCCCCAGCCAGTTTTTCTACCCTCAGAGTGCTTGCAGTCTAGTGGGGAATTCTACACAACCACACTGATAAATACATGGCTTTTATGATGGTATACTGTCAGGGAATACTGAATGGTGCTGTGAAGTCCTACAACAAGCATTTAGGCAGGAAGTTCAGCAACGGAACTAGTCAATTTAAATCCAAGACAGGACAAAGTATTAATTAGAGGAAGAAAAGAGATAGCAAACCACCAGACTTCAGCATTGGAGGGAAGACAAGGAGAACAGACAAGAGTAACATTAGATGCCTGGTAGATCTCAAGGAGACTTCTTCTAGGAAAGTTCTACTTCTTTGCCATTGGTGTCATAGGCTATCTAGGTGCAATAATCATTTATTTGACCTTATCGAATCTCTTATCTGTTATAAAAAATCCCAATCTTTATTTATTCATGGATTTATAAAACATTTATGAAATTTCCTAGGCTCCACAGATACAGTAACAAAAGCTCCAAGTTAAACACATAAATCTACATAAGCATTTGAAGTCATCTGGGAGAGAACATGCATCATTGTCTTCCTAGGCCTGGGATACCTCACTTAGACTGTCTGTAGAGACCAATAAACTAGAAAGAGGCCATACAGGGTGTGGCAAGGGCCTAAATGTTGTGGGGTTAGTAGAACACATTCAAAATGAACCCAAAGAAAAGAATGATGGGAGTAGTAAGGTTTAAATATGGAAGGGAGAACAGAGAGGAGAAGAGAGACTGAGGAAGGAGTAACTAAAATTTAAAATATGTGAAGTCACAGGGAAACCTACAAGCTAATTTATAAACACATATGTGTGTGTATGAACATATATGTGTCTGCTTTTAAGTGTTTGAACAGAAGTACCCTGCACAGGTGCATAATACCAATTCCAGAAGCCATGGTTGATCAAACAAAAATCCCAGAGCAAGTACAGGATACTACCCTATGAGTTGTAAGCCAGGAAGACCCAGAAGCCCCTCAAACAACACAAGCTCTTGTCATTGCTCTTGGTTGCCCACCAAAACTAGGTGATAAGACCCTGCAGGTGAAGACAGTACACACCTTGTCTGCAAGACATACAGAAAACAAGTTGCAAGTGAACTGGAAGCTTTCTCCTTGCTTAGTAGCTCATACAGAACAGGGTGCTATGCGTGTAGCTGGGGGAGAAAAGTCATCCCCGATTTTCACCTCCCCAAACATTGCATGGCACAGATGCACTTACACACATGCAGGCAATACACTCATACATGTAAAAATAATAAATAAAACATAAAAATACAAGAGGGGACTTTTGGGTGGGGTTTCAATAGTTAAAGAGCAATAAGAGAGGATGGGATTGTGTTTGTGTGTGTGTGTGTGTGTGTGTGTGTGTTACATACATGTACAAAATTGCCAATAAATAAATTTAATTAAAAAACCCAGCTCCCTACCAGCCCTAATCATGCAAGTGATGCTAGGCTACACCAGCTAGGTAGCTCTGCTCTGGGTTCAGGGAATATATCAACAGTCAAAGGCTGGGATAGATGACAGTTAGCTGGGGTCAAAATTGGGCATCAGCTCCCCTGGAACTGGAGTTAGGGATAGTTGTTAGCTGCCATGTAGGTACTGGGAATCAAACCTGGGTCTTCTGCAGAAGCAGTCAGTGCTCTTAACTGCTGAGTCATCTCTAGCTCCTACCCTCCTTTTTAAATAATATTTTTGTCTTGTGATCCACTGAGTTTGACTGAGCATATTCTAGTGAAAAGACCAGACAAAGACAAATAAACAGGTAAATAATCAGATAAATGCAGAGTATTTCAAAGACTGGAAGCACTATGCAAAAAAGAAAGTAATCAGAATGACAGGGAATAAAGTTCTGGTGGCTACTAGTTACTTAAATGCAGAGTTCTAGAAAGTCTTTATTGATATGAATGTGACAGTTGGTAGAGACTTAAAGGAAATAAGGGAGCAAGGAATGTGGCTATCAGGAGGATGAGTAGTCCAAGTGGAAGGAAGAACAAAATTGCAGGACGGCCTGAGGCAGATGCATGTTGGTATATTCCAGGAGCATAAGGGGTTTATGGCCAAGTAAACAAAGTAGGAGAGGAGTAAGAGATGAGGGTAGGGTGGGAGTTCAGGAACCATTTGTTAAGGGCCCCATAAACCTTTGTAAAGACTTGGGTTTCTACTTTCACTGACGCGGGAAATTTTGTAGGGGTTAGAAACACAAGAGTGATGAAAACTACTTATGCATGTGAGAGAGCATACATGAAGACTGTGTGAGCAGAAATGAAGAAAAGAAGTAGGAAAACATGTCAGAAGAGCACCGCAATATTCTTGGCAACAAAGTAGAGAAGATGAGACGTAACATCAGGGAGGAGAGTTGACAAGGCTTAGTGATGGGCTGGACATGGAGTAAAAGAAAAAGGAGAGCACAGAGGCACCAAGATAATGGACTGATCAACAGAAAAGCAGAGGTAACCTGTGTGTGGACATCTAAGGGAGACGTTAAAATGAGTATAAGCTGCCTTTCAGAAGGCTAGTGAGCTATGGAGGAGGGAGGTAGCTGCAAGAGGGAAGTTTCAGAGTCTAGACTGAGCTGGATGTATACGATCAGGAGTAGAGGATGAGATTACCTCAGGAGAGCATGCAGGTGAGGAAGAAAAGAAGCCCAAAGTCTATGCTCCAAAGAGCTATATTCTAGGGTGATGCTAGTGATGTCAACTTGATAGAATCTAGGATCACTGAGAGAAGAGCCTCTGGACATGCCTGTGGGGAACTTTAAAAAGTATTCTTTATTTCATTAATTGAAGTGAGAAGACTTGTCTTAATTGTGAGTGAGACCATTTCCCTAGGCAAGGGATCCCTGACTATACAATGTGGAGTAACTGAGCTGACTGCTGACGTGAATGCATTTATTGCTCTCTGTTACTAATTATGGATGCGACAGAACCATCTCAAGATCTTCCCACTGTGACTTTCCCTCTACGATGGACTCTAAATTGAAGTTGTGAGGTGAAATAAGTCACTTTGGTTTGAGTATTTTATCACAACAACAGGAAAAGAAACTAAGACACTAGGGAATCTGGACCATTATTCATATGTTTATTCCAAAAACTGTT
Organism: Nannospalax galili; assembly: GCF_000622305.1. NCBI lineage: Eukaryota > Metazoa > Chordata > Mammalia > Rodentia > Spalacidae > Nannospalax > Nannospalax galili. The sequence goes on from NW_008333035.1 coordinate 547,080, forward strand.
GGACATTTCCCATGTGCCAGAAACATAGATCAAAAAGTTGGGAAGTTGGAACAAGAGCCCAGTACTCTGTGAATCTAGGCTGATGTTGTATTGATACTTGGACTAGTAGAATGTGATGTTTGTGACAAGGAGCTCTGGAGACTAAGGAGGGCCTGTGTGATTGTATCCTCACTGGTGAGAGCCTGCCACTGTATATACTGATCTACTTGAAAATGAAAGGCTATCTGAAAGAAGGTCCAGGTCCAGAACATAACAGGAACCAGTCCCAGACATGTGAGTGAGGCCTGGCTACCCTTACTATCTACCAGCTATCTCAGCTTCTGACCATTGACGCATTACCAGAACCCAGAGCAGAGTCACATAGCTGACCTATAGTTTCATGAGAAATAGCATGGTAACAGTTGTTTTTAGCCACTAAGATCTGGGGTAGTTGCTTCCCAACTACACATTTCACAATCCCATTCATCTCCTTTCAGTTTGCCTTTCAGATATTCTATAAATATCCCTAATGGAACCCATGGGCTCACCTAGCTAGATTTGGATGATTTTTTTTTCTTTGGTCTATCATTGCTCTTCCTATCTAGGTGAATAGAAATAGACTGCCAGAAAAAGCCACACAACACCAAATCTAGCAATTCTCAACCCAGAATATAAAATGGACCACTGGAGGACCTTTAAAAAAATACTCAGTTTCACTCTCTCCAACCCACAGTCAACCACTCCCTTCATGGCTTGACTCCCCCAGCCTCATTCACCCTCCCATCTCCCCTGCTGGTCTCTCCTAGCCTGGGTCCTGTCCCATTCCTTGTCTTGATGCCCCAGACACCTGGGGAACCACCACTGCTGCCTGATCCTTTGCATCTAGACCAACTCAATTCTTTCTCAGGTCCCCAGGAGCACTCTGGGCCTGTCCCTGCCCTCACCTCCCTCTACTTCCCTGGGTCTACATAATCTGCCAATCTCTTTCCAGGTCACTGGGGCTGACCTTCCTTCTTCCTGATTCTTTGCATTCAGACCAACCCAGCTCCTCAGTGCAGTTCCCAGGAGCCCTTGAGGCTGCTTCCCGCCCCCATCTTCCTTTACATATCTGGTGGCATGGACACCAGCTGCCCTAGACCAGTATCTTTCTTCGGCCCAGCTCAGGCCAGTCCAACCCCCAAATTCCTGAGGCCCAAATCTATCCTGGAGGGATCCCAAATTTAGGAGAAAGCCTGAGAGCATCTGATCCTCATCTGACTTGGGCCTCTGTGGGAATTCCTGAAGACAAAAGCAATCTGGCCACTCCAAAACAAAATCAAAAGAGAGAACCAGAATCTTAGAGGAACCAGCTTTTCATGCCCAAAAAGTAAACCACCCAGACACATAAAGTTCAAGAACTAAACTTGAAGGCCCGAGTATCACACAAGAGTCAGAAACTACAAAAGAAATTCACATGTCTAAATCACAGAGAAAAAATAATAACATGAAAAACCAAAATAACATATCCCCACCAACTACCAATAGTCTTCTAGAGGACCACAATGAGAACCCTCTTAGAGATAATGAAGGACATGGAACTCAAAAGAACAATTATAAACATGATAAAAGAATTCAGTGCATTTAAAGAACACACAAATAAATCAAAGAACTGAAGGAAGACAGGGATAAACTTCTGAATGAATTTTAAAAAAAGTTAAGAATATTGAAGAATACTCAGACAGAAATGAAGAAAGAAGTGAAACACTCAGTAAGCCAATTAGAAACAACAGGAGAAAGCCTTACCAATAGGATGAATGAAACGGCAAACAGTGTATCAAGACTGGAAGATAAAGTACATGAACTAGACCACTCAAGGAAAGATTATGAAAATTTTTTCCCAAATTAAAGAAAGACATGCCCATACAAATACAAGAAGTGTATAGAATACCAAATAGACAGGACCAGAAAAGAAACTCTCCACGGTATATCATAGTAAAAAAACTAAACATACAAAACAAAGAGACAATACTGAAAACTGCAAAAGAGAAACAACAAGTCACATATAAAGGAAAACCCATTAGGATTACAGCTGACTTTTCAGTGCAAACTATGAAAGCCAGAAGAGCCTGGACCAAAGCATTCCCAGTGTTAAATGACCACAGATGCCAACCCAGATTACTATACTGAGTGGAAATATCTATTATAGTAGAAGGGGAAAGAAAAAATCTTCCACGACAGAAATAGCCTGAATGAATTTATGTCCACAAAACCAGCCATTTGGAGAGTTCTGGAAGCAATACAAAGAGCTGAAGAAAGGAATGACTATACCCAAGGGGTTGTGGAAAGAAATTCAATGAAGGTATAACTGTGGAAAAGTGCAGCTATATCATGAATGTAAACAGAAATAAAAATGACAAGATTCAATATTCATCTTTCATTAATAACTTTAAATATTAATGGACTGAACTCCCCAGTCAAAAGATACAGACTAGGTGAATGAATTAAGAAACAAAACCCATATTTTTGTTATCTGCAAGAAACTCATCTCACTTTCAAGAACAGACACTATCTTAAAGTGAAAAGATGGAAAAAAATACACCAAGCAAATGGTATTAAGAAAAAAGCAGTTGTAGCAATTCTAATATCTGAAAAAATAGACTTCAAACTAAAACCAATCAGAAGAGATAAAGAGGGCCACTTCATCTGATCAAAGGAACAATAAATCAAGAAGATATCACAATCACGGACATACATTCACCAAACTCTGGTGCACACACCCTCATTAAAAAAAAAAATACTACAGGACTTTAAGACCCAGATTAATACCAACTCACTAATAGTAGGGGACTGCAATACCACACTGTCTCCATTAGATAGGTCAACAGGGAAGAGAGTTAACAGAGAGACATCTGAATTAAACAATACCATATATCAAATGGACTGAACAGACATCTACCGAGTATTCCACCCAAGCACCAAAGGATATAGTTTCTACTCAGAACTCCACGGAACCTACTGCAAATACGACCATATACTGAGGCACAAAACAAACCTCAACAAACACAAAAAGATTGA
>NW_008333035.1:550220-550897 GCF_000622305.1 Nannospalax galili
TGACACTCGAAAAGCAACAACAAATGAAACCCAAACCAAGCAGACAAGAAGAAATAACAAAAATCAGAGCAGAAATTAATGAAATTGAAACAAAGAAAACAATACAAAGAATGGACGAATCCAAGAGCTGGTTCTTTGAAAAGATAAACAAGCTTGACAGACCACTAGCCCAGTTAACCAAAAGAAAGAAAGAGCAACCCCAAATCAACAAAATCAGAGATGAAAGAGGAAACATGACAACAGACACCAAAGAGGTCCAGAACATTATAAGGGAATACTTTAAAAACTATATGCTACTAAATTTGAAAACTTAAAAGAAATGGATGGGTATCTAAAGTAAGGTAACCACCAAAACTAAATCAAGAAGAGATTAACAGCTTAAACAGACCCATAACACAAAAAGAAATTGAAACAGTAATACAAAAAAGGACCAGATGGATTTACAGCAGAATTCTATCAGATATTTAAAGAAGATCTACATCCAATACTACTTAAGTTATTGAAAAATATAGAAATTGAGAGAGAACTTCCAAATTTCTTCTATGAAGCCAGCATCACTCTAATACCAAAACCAGGTAAAGATACAAACTAAAAAAAGCCCAGGACCAGATGGATTTACAGCAGAATTCTATCAGACATTTAAAGAAGATCTGCATCCAATACTACTTAATTTATTC
>NW_008333035.1:554130-555753 GCF_000622305.1 Nannospalax galili
AGGAACAGCTGATCCTCCTGGAACAGGGACCTCTGGGTAACTAGATTTACCAGAAAGGCAGATAGGGGGTAATCGATGGGGGTGATTACAGCACAGTGCACAGTTGCAGGGATAGCAGAGTATGGAGGCTCTAGTGGGAGAGGAAGGCTGTCTACCTGACGAGTTTGTATTCATGCTCAGATGCCGAGGAGCTCAGAAGGTGGGTGACTGTAACCAGTGATAGTCATGTATATAGAGATTAGAAATGCATGTGAAAACGTCTCAATGTCAATAGGCTTGGAATGAATTTTTCTGTATGAAATTGTGTGTTTTGACAACGAAGTGGAGATCTTTTTTAAACGTTGGAACCTCATTTAATTTTATGTCTTATAGAGTTTATAATGAGTAAAAGATTATATAAGGGTAATAATTCATCTGTAAACCTAGAAATGTACAGCCAGTTTTGAAAGAGATGTACCCTAGCTCAGAAAAATGTTATTGAATAGGTTAATGCTGTTGTAATGAAATGCCTCTTCTAATTAAAAAAAAAAAAGAAAGAAAGAAAAAAAAAGCAAAGCTTGTCTTTTACCTACTCACATTCATTAGTATCTTTTACAAAATGAGAACATTGTGAAAAGTTCGTGAGATATTCCAGAAAACTTCACAGTGTGGACAATTTGAATATCAAAATAAAAATATATAGAAGAGGGTTAAATAACACACTGAATAATACAGGAAACTGGGATTCCATACTGATAATAAGGAAATAAATTGATAGATTGGAGTTTGGATAAGGAACCATATATTTGCATTTTTTCAAATCTTTTCCCCACTAAATACATAGTACTTTCATGGGGAAGGAGAGTGATGAACTCAACTTGTCTTGCTCAATCCTGTGCTCACATAAAGCATCCTCTCCAGCAAAGGGAATGGTGAAATTGTTAGCCTCCTGATGGCATGCAGACAGGAAGGCACAAGTGTTGCCTTTGCAATACACCATCCAAAATGAACAGTCTAAGTTCAGCATTGAGTAATATTTGGACAAACACAAAATAAAAACATTGTGTAAAACAGCCATGCACAGAACTGTTCCAGACTGAAGGAAGCTAAAGCGACAGGAGACACAACACTGTGCCTAAAATGTGTCCTTTCACAGAAGGCCAGGGAATCCATATCTATTGTACAGAGATAAAGGAACACGTATATGAAGATAGGTACACATCAGTGATTACTATGTTTCCAGTAGTAAGAAAAATAGGAACATATTCTGAATACATCAACAGGGAAGAGTTCAGTCAATTATGAGAAATCATGTATATAAAATAGAATGCAGTGATCTGGAAATATCTTTGTTACCCGGAAGAATATGTTTCAGAGTAATTTGCTAATATTATTATAAACCATCCTGGGGCTTGCCTACAGGGTTATATTACTGTCAGTATGATAATAGCATATATGTTAATATATTATTATACTTAATAAATATATACATATATATTATACTAATCAATTATGATGTATATAAAATAGAATGCAGTGATCTGGAAATATCTTTGTTACCCGGAAGAATATGTTTCAGAGTAATTTGCTAATATTATTATAAACCATCCTGGGGCTTGCCTACAGGGTTATATTATATATTAC
>NW_008333035.1:561887-591801 GCF_000622305.1 Nannospalax galili
GAGCCCCAGAAAGAGGCTGTCAGCCCCAGAAAGAGGCTGGTGGGTGTTGCAGGACCAGGGAAGTAGAGGGAGATGAGGGCAGGGCCAGGACCAGAAGCGGTGCTCCTGGAGCCCAAGAAAAGGACTGAGTTGCTCTGGGTGAGAAGGATCAGGAAGCAGTATTGGTTCCCCAGGTGTCCGGGGCCCCGAGACTATGATTGGCACAGGGCCCAAACTAGGAGTATAGAACGGCGAGGGGGGGGGGGGATGGAAGGGTGAATGTCGCTTAGGGAGTCCTGGCGCGGAAAGCTGCGCTATAGACTTACCCCAAGAGGCCTGACGATAGTAGTGCAGGCTAGGAGAGTAGCCAGTGGTGCAGATCGAGGGAAGCAGAGAGAGGTGAGGGCGGGGCCAGGACCAGAAGCGGTGCTCCTGGAGCCCAAGAAAGGGACTGAGTTGCTCTGGGTGAGAAGGGTCAGGAAGCAGTATTGGTTCCCCAGGTGTCTGGGGCCCCAAGACTAGGAATGGCGCAGGGTCCAAACTAGGAGTATAGAACGGCGGGCAAGGGGGGCCGGGGGTGGGGATGGAAGGGTGAATGAGGCTTAGGGAGTCCCGGTGGGGAGAGCTGTGCTATAGACTTACCCCAAGAGGCCTGAGGATAGTAGTGCAGGCTAGGAGAGTTAGCCGGTGGTGCAGGCCCAGGGAAGCAGAGAGAGGTGAGGGAGGAGCCAGGACCAGAAGTGGTGCTCCCGGAGCCCAAGAAAGGGACTGAGTTTCTCTGGGTGGGAAGGGTCAGGAAGCAGTATTGGTTCCCCAGGTGTCTGGGGCCCCAAGACTAGGAATGGCGCAGGGCCCAAACTAGGAGTATAGAACGGCGAGGCGGGGGATGGAAGGGTGAATTTCGCTTAGGGAGTCCCGGCGCGGAGAGCTGCGCTATAGACTTACCTCAAGAGGCCTGAGGATAGTAGTGTATACATACTACTTTTAAAGCAAATTATTGGCAATTTTAATCCATTTTTATTTTTCAGTATTTTTCCAGTAATAAAATTTCATGTGAGCCTGACAATTTGACCTGCATCTTGGCTCATGTAGTTTAACTAGTCAATAATTCTTTGTAACCAAGAATCCATGGAAGCTTTTAATTTTAAGGGACTTCTCGTCCAAGATTTCTGAGTTAATCAGCATAAAACATGAATGAGAAACCTAGCTTTGAAAATAAGTTCAGCTTGTTTTAGAAAGCCTAGAATAAAAGGACTAAAGCATGTGCAAGTAGCTTACATTTCAGTAAATAATCAATGTTTCTAATTTCAAGAAATTCAAAGCTGCTGGTGGACTAATTACCACACAACAGATTCCTCCAAATGCTGATCTATTGCATATTTGTGGGCATCTCTGTAGACATAAACTAGAGAGACTGGGGAGGAATGATGCATTGCTGGGAGCTATTTCTCTCCCTCCTTCCACAAACAATAATTTGGGTGTGATGAGAATTGCAAAACAAACAGCCGGCTGCAGAAGGTCTTATGTTTTGAAGCCCTAAGCATGAAAATCCGTTTAAGCAACTATCTCTTTCTGCCTGCCGAGATAAACAGGTTCTAAATATCCTATATAAATCTCCAAACCAGGGAAGAAAATAACCCCTAACTTTTTTTTTCTTTATTTGGCCCCAATTAAAGTTCAAAGTGGGGGATTTATAATCCTCATCTATGGAGAGCATCTGCAATTTGTAGTCTGACATAAACAACCAGCTCTAGCGCGCTGAAAGGACAAGAGGGTCAACTCCATATATTTATAGAGAAGGGAAAAGGATGCCAACCAAGACAATTTCTTATAAAGAGGCCACAGCAGATGTGTGACATTTTGCCTCCCAGCATTCATTCTCTGTGCCTAATGTCACCTGTATTTCCTCACTGAGACTTATTTCTCAAGCCTGTGGTGTGCGGCATTGGGGGGGAAATCCAGCTAACCATTTCAGTGATCTAAGTAAAAGGTCAAACTCCCTGTGCCTGCCCCTGTCTAGCATGGAAGTGAGCACGTGGCCTCGGTTCAGCCTTGTGAGCAGGTGAGGTGCTCTGCCGGTTACTAAGCTGGTGTATCTCAGTCCAAGTTTGCCTCTTCTGCCTGCTTTATAAGGCTGGGCTGGGAGACCACTAAACAGTGTTCCTTCATTGCTGGGTGGATCCTGTCAAGGAGGAAAACCGTAAAGTAGGAAGGGGGAGAGGCACTTGGCTCGTTCTCCCTTTTGTCTCCCCTCAGCATAGCTCAGCCGCTGCCCCGCACGCTGCCAGCTGCAGCTCACTCCAACCGCAACTGGCTCCTTTCTAGCTTCTTTCCACAGTGGAACCATCCTTGGCTCACTCCCTCAGAGGTACCGGTTGGGCGTTACCCTCTTTGTAAAGGTCTGAGCTCCAGACTTCCTGGGGGATTTTCTTCCAGCTTCTAAGTTATTGACAAGGGCTCGCCAGTGCCCTCTCCTCAGAGCTTTGGGACTCACCTCCTCCGTTTCTTTTCTCCGAACCTCTAGATTCCAATCACATCAGAGTCCTTTGTTTCCTATTCCCAGGCACCATGGCTTCCTTCTGTAGCTCCTGTATCTTGCGGCCTTCTGGTTTCATGTTCATTTTCCCTATTGCAGTTTTCCAACTCCTGTTTAACCAGTTCTCCATGTTGAAGGATCTCTGAAGATGGCTGGAATGGTTTGATTTTTCTAACTGGCTCCATCTGCTTTGGGTACTCTCACCTGGAATGTTGATCCTTGTAACTTAGTAAGGAAGGCAGGCATGGGATAGAGGGTTTCATGACAAAGTGAGCATGGCTACAGAGAGGTTTTGACTACATTTTTCTTGTGGTAGAACTCTTGACAAGCTTCCTTTCTCCAAGCCCTCCCCAGCTCTCACACCTGATACTCTGGCCTCCTCTGAAATCTGTAGCCCTGCTAAAATCCTTCCCCAAACCATTTAGTTCAATTAAAAGTAGTCTCTGTTGCTTGTAAATAAGAAAATAAGCTGGCAAGAAATTTTGAGCAAACAGCCCTACTCTCTTCATCCTCCAGTCTGTAAATGTTCACTGAGCCAAGCCATGTCTTTGGGACAAATAACCTCCTCACTAGGTTCTGTGTCCTTTTAAGTTCATTATTTAAAAACTAGAAATTTACATGATTAGCTTCTGCTAGAATCCAATAATATCACATACACACAGACACACACTCAGACGTGCATGCACACAAGCACACATTCATTGGACCCAGTCCTATCGTTACCCACCTCATACTGAACCATCTAGAAATCATTTGTTCATAACTTGAGAGGTAAGCACTAGGTCGTATAGGAAGCAATGAAAATGGCATAGTCCTGTCACAGGCTTCTGGCATTCAGACTCACTTCCTTCTACTACCAGTTTGTCAGCCTACATCTCCACCTTAGAAGGGAACTCTCCCCAAGAATCAAAAGAAAATGGACATGCAAGATACATTGGGAAGTAAATGAAGGAATACATGGTTATTACAAAGCAGCTTTGACTTCAGGGAAATCCATCCCCAAACATGAGCATCAGAAGGAAAGGACAGCAGGGGCAGGAAGCAAATACATTGCCGGGATAGCTGGGAGCAGGCAGGAGGAACAGGAGACACAGGTTCAATACCCAGCTCTTCCACTATTTATTATTAGACTTTGACCATGTTAATAAAGAGTTATATTTCATTTAAAATAAACTGAAACCCAAATATGTGCCCATTCTACTTCACAAAGTTATCTTAACCATCAAGCCCACTCTGAAAATATGTTGGCTAAGCATTGCTTTAAGCAGCTGGGAACACAGCAGTGAGCAAGACAAAACCCTCATGTCTTAGAATTTGCCTCTTGGTAGAGGGAGGCAGACAGTACACAAACCTGTAAATAAATGTGACATTTCAGAAACTGATAAGTGCAGTGGGAAGATTAAGTGGTTTGATAGAATAATTAGACTCACATCATATGGAGACTGAGGAAGGCCTCTTTGAGGAAGTAGTGTTTGAATTGATTCTTGGGAGGGTAGACGAGAGATCTATGGAGAGTTCACCCTTGATCTTTAGAAATCAGAGGTTTCTAGGCCAAGGGAGGTTGGTGTCAGGAGGAATTGGAGACCCCTGTGTAGCTGTGCCTAAGTGAAAATTGGAAAGATTAGGGCAAGGTGGGCCCTACAAAGACAAGACGTTTCACACAGGTCATGGCTATGGGCCCTGTGTAGCTGTGCCTAAGTGAAAATTGGAAAGATTAGGGCAAGGTGGGCCCTACAAAGACAAGACGTTTCACACAGGTCACGGCTATGGGCTTACAGCAAGCACGGCACTCAGTCAGTCTTTGTGTCCTCATTGGATTACTTCATCTTTGCAACCTTTTGGTACATAATTTCCTGTTGATATTTATTCGCCAATGACTTTCTAGTATTTCTGCTTTCAATTTTCTAAGCTCTTCATCACCATTTGCCCAAAAGATACATACTCATTTCACATAAACGGAGATTTCATTTGGCAAAAATAGCCCTGTGTGTCTTATAGGACAGAGAGGCAGTGCACCATTCTCAGGGGTGGATGGGAGTTGAACTTTGGCATACGACCTCAGTGGAAACCCTCTTTCTCCCACACGCAAGGTTCATTAACCTTCTCTATGTCTTCATTTGTTAACCTTGTTAACCAAGGTTCATTAATTACCTTCTCTAGGTCTTCATTTCTTCACCTATAGGGTAGGAAACCTGATCGAGAATTCTGTGACCCTGTGTGTAAGGCAAGAGATTGGCATGGAAGAGCTCTGGGCTGCTGCTCACGGGTAGCCTTTTTATGTGTTCCCTCTTCCTGTTTTCTGATTAATCCTCCTAGGTCCCTAGAATTCAGGTTGTGATCATCTTCAACAGATTCCTTTCCTAGATTTCTAGGCTGAGTTAAAGTCCCCTGTAATTGAATACCTTGCCATTTAGACCATCATAGTAAAACTTCCCATTTCCAGTCTGCCCCTCTGTTCTACCATGTGGTCACTCATCAGTCCAAACACAGGACCCAATATACATATAATAAATCCCCAATGTTATCAATAAATCTGTGAATTATTTTTACCTGTGCATTGATTTGACAGCCATTGATAAATGCTTTCTGACATGAGCATCTCAGCAGCTATATGAAAAGAGTAGCCTTTGCTGGTGCATAGAAAAAAGAAAGAGAAAGAAATCCTGGGTAAGAAATGGTTTCAATCTCTTGTAACTCAAAGCAGCATGTAATCGCACTGTATTCTGATTTGTATGACATTAGCTGTTATTGGTAACCCAAAGAAATAATTCTATGATTACATCAGTATTTGGTTAGCTTATCACTGAAAGAAGAACCAGAACCCTTTAAAGAGAAATTGAAAAGAAAGAATTCATTTACTACCCAAAGAATGTTGAAAATATAAATTTTCAAAGCCAGCCAGAAAGCAATTAAGTGCTCTTATTTTACCTTTCTCTATACTGAGAATTCTAGCTGCTATCTTATGTGTCTATTGTATATACACAACTAAAATAGTCCCTGCTATAAAGGAAAAGGCAGTATCTCTTGGAGGGATCTTAGTTATGTAAGATAACTTCTCATGTGATAAGCAGTTTGATATTTTCCCCAAATACACTGGAAATTAGTTGAAAAGGCAACTAATTATTTATGGAAAACAGTGCATCTTAGTTCTGACTATGCATCCATGCACAAAAGTCATCCATCCCCAAAGCAGAACAGTCAGACAAGTAAGTGTCCTGATGTTTGCAAAGAGGTGACTACACCCTTGAGTCCTCTTCACGGAAGGGGCAGTGCAGAGACATATCTCCTTTCTGCTCACCTCTGCCTCAAAGCATCCTCTCCAGTAACTGAACTAACTCAGCTGACCAGATGTGCTTAACAAATTGATTCTGACTGCCTCTGCCTCCCAAATGCTGAGATTAAAAGCGTGGGCCACCATGCCCAGCTGATTATTTGTAATTTTTAAGATAAATACTGATGGCCTAGCCACCAAAACAGGGAAAAGCTTTAAAGAATAAAGTTGAATAAATATCCGCGCGTCCTGTCAGGGAGCATTACTGCAGAAGCAGCTTCCACCTACCATTTTCTAATGTCTACCTACTGTCAGAAACCTCATGCCTGCCTGTGTTCTTGGAGAAGTCGCAAAATCTGTTGAATCATAGCAACTGACTTAGAAATCAACTTTGGGGAAAATTCTCAAGCTCTTGTTGCCCCTTCCAACTCCTTTTTAAAATTCCCCTTTGCCTGTTTGAGATCCCGAATTTGCATAGGCTTCCTCACTCTTCGTTATTTGACACTAATGAGCTCTCAGTCATTCAGTAAGCTGAGTTCTCTGACCTATCAAGGCTGTCTGCTCCTTGAGGATAGTAGCATAGCTTTCGTCTCCCCCCTGCATCTAGTGCTGGGCTAACAAAATTACAGCCACTCTAAAGTGCTTGCCCAAGGATTCTCTTTTAGCTGTGCCCCACCTTTCTTGACCATTGCATAATAATTCAGGTTAATTCATCCAGTTTTAAATTGGAGCCCGTAGAATGCTCTGCAGAATTTCCAAGAATTGGCTCACCTAGTTTCCAAATAGAAGTAGTTGTGAACGTTTAGAAATCATTCTGATTTCTGGCTTCTCTTTAGGAATTGAATGACTTGGCAAAGGTCCCCAGGTCTTACAAGCATTACTTCTGGAGCAGGTTGGTACCTTCCTCTTGGTATAGGCATCATCCCTAACCCCAGTGGCCCTAAACTCCACTATGCTTCATCTATCTATTTCCTTCTTGGTTCAAACTCCATGCGTCTGACTAATGTCTACCTCACCAAAACATGGTGCTTTGATTACTGAAAACCAGAATATTATCCAAAGAGGTCTATCATCTTAAAAATTGATATTCTCTTTTGTATCTGAAACCAAATTCAGTGATTGTCTCAGACTTTGGGAATCTCCCTAACTCAGTTGCTGACTTCACAGTCACTACTTAAGCTCACACTCTCCAGATCTCTCTAACTGTATCCAATCGCACAGGAAACCCTCCTCTTTCCAATCCAGAAACATCTCAAATCCCTATCCTCCGACCACTTCCACTGTCCTTCTGTCTGGCTTTCTGTTACTACCATGACAACCTTTTGGATTATTTCCCTTGAAATTCATTCATCGTATTCCATCAAGTACCCCAGCTCTTTTTCTGGCATTCCAAAGTCTCCCCATTGCCAACAAACTCCATGACCTCTACCATTTGCCCCCAGTTTAACCTGATGATCACACCAGTTCTTTGTCTTGCAGAGGCATTTCTAACTAAGCACACCAGCCTCTGTTCGTCAAAATAACCTTTCACCACACCTCCTAGAGTCTAAGCACTAAGATGTGCCAGCTCTTCTACGATAAACAAGATAATGCATTTCCCCTCCTGTGTGAATATGCTTCTCTAAAAAGACTGGAGCAAGGAACATGCAGACATTACTTTCTGCCATGGCAGGACTGTGCTGTAGTGACTTAGGATGAAGAAGATACTTCTTGAGGTAACAGCGTCTCCCCAAACCTTTGGAATCATCCCAAGCAGATGCCAGAGCAAAACTAGTCAGTCATGAGCCTCAGTATCATGCTCTGATTTTTGGAGTCCCTTGGGACTCAGTTTGAAGATTTCCACTGTAGAGGAAAATCCTAGTTTGATTTTCCATTGCTGTGACAAAAGACACTGACCAATACCAACTTGGGGAGGAAAGAGTTTATTCAGCTTACATCTCCAGGTTACTGTTCATCAGGGAGCCCAAGGTAGGAACTCAGGGCAGGAACCTGGAAGCAGGAGCTGGAGCACAGGCCATGGACGAACACTGATTACTGGCTTGCTCCCCTGGCCCCTGCTCAGCCTGCTTTCTTATGCAACACAGACCCACCTGCCCAGGGGTGGCACCACCCACAGTGGGCTGGGCCCTCCCACATCACTCAACAATCAAGAAGATTCCCCACAGACATGGCCAAAGGCCAGTCCTATGGAGGCAATTTCCCAATTAGGCTCCCTCAACCCAGGTGTGTCAAGTTGACCCTAAAGCTATCCAGCACAAGGAAAATTACAATTTATTTCTCATTTTCAGGAAATAGGAAAAGGCTGATATGCATTTTAGCAGTTATACTAGTTATATCCTGATTTATAGGTGTTGTGTATTTTTTAGGAAGGTTGATTTTCAGTAGCAAAATTGTTAAGCATATACAAAATTCTTACAACTAGCTGAGGAAAATGTTGTTTCAGACCTCCCTTCCCTTGCTCAGCTTTCTATTTCTGTTAATGGGCTTAAAACTAATTACAGTAAATTAATTCCTCAGTATAATAACAATTGCTAGGGAGTCACATACCAACACTTTATTCTTGGAGATGAGAGCTTCCTAGGGGTTGGGAAGCAATTACAACTTCTTAATGATGTACAGAAAGAAAGGAGACGGAATCTGTATCAATTATGCTTTATTTATTTGTTTCAGAAACTTTTAATGAATTTAAGGGAAAACTTAGCCATCTCAATAAAAAGTGATTACCCTTTCTGAACTATGCTCCCCCAGAGGTCACAGCAGCTTCCTTGGGATAACTTTATAGCATCCAAAGGACATTGTGATAAACAGTACTGTCATTTACTCATGAACACTTTTCTTTCATATCTACTATTTGCAGAATACACAGGTGTCATCAGCATATGACACCTGGAGAAATGTCTGCCACACCTACTGGGAAGGACAAAAATGGAGAAAGCCAAGCCACCCCACCAAATGCAGGAACCCACACTTGGGCTTTACCTCTACTTGTTTATGACCCAGTTTAAATCGTGCAGTTGAGTTGTACTCCCTGCAGTCCAACCACCTATGATTGGATGAGGAAGAGTGGCACCAAAGACTAGGAACCCTCAGTTTCTAGACCATCAGTGGGCCAGTGTCTGAAGACACTATTATATCAATTTCACTTTCAATGCCTCTCCTGAATATCGTCCTTCATCTCCCTCTGTCCAGCTAGAGGTGTGTTGCTAGCTGCATTCTCCCTTACTACCCCATATCACTCAGCATGATGAGCTGTACTCATCCCTAACTTGTCTCACGCCTCTCTTAGCTATTCTGTACCTTACAATCTGAGTGACTGTGTTTCTTCCTATGAAAATCAAGTTCTTATCTCTGTCATTCTCATCCTTGAAATTGGGACTTAATTTTTGCCACATATATTGGGTTGTTTCCACAATCACTAAGCATGCCAGAGATTCTCACCTGAAACCTGTACACAGCCCCCACTGCCAAGCCTACGCTGTGGTCTGCACCCTTAGCACTTTGGAGGCTGGGCTTTGAATGTTTCTCCTAGAACCACAGACTCCCCTGACTCCTAGGAGCACAGGCAGCTGCCACCACTATCTCCACTTTCCTCTGAAAGAAATTGCGTGGCACTAACACTTCATGGTACAATGTATTTAGATTCAGTGCCTGTATCTGGTACATCCAATTAGCAGCATGCCTGCCAAATGATCATTCTGAAATTGACTGTCTCATAAGGCAAGTGAGTCCCCAAAGAAAGATACTTAGAAAACAGAAGGCCAAAAATGAGCCTTTGTTTGCTATTTATTTACTGTCTACTGCACACGGGAAGAATATATATATTATATATATATATATATATATACAATGTATATGTGTGTGTATTTACAATATCAGAAAAATAATTGATTATCTGGTCCATTTTATAAAATTCTGAGTATTCAAGATCAAGAGAAAACACAATGATGTAAATTTAACTATTGGGAATGTATTTGTTCATGTAAGTGAAACATGAATTCCATGAAAGTGAGACTTCTTTGTCTGTGCAAAATGAATCGCTAACATTTTTGCTGTACTTGGCACAGATTAGGCATTCAAGTAAGCAACTAGAGTCAGAGCCAATAATCTGGAACCATGAACAAAAGATGTTCCCAAAACTCAGCACCATGTTTTCTCTCTTTTGGGCATCATGCTTTAGATCCTGACAAATTATATCCCCCAAACAAAAATCTCTTTTTATTCATCTCTCTCAATATATGTTAGAATTAAGCCTCATTTTTCTGATCCAAGACTTGTTCCATTATCCAACCAATCACTAAAGCCAAGATTATCAGAATGGTCAACTGGCCACTACTGTATGGTATGGTCATATGGGCTTCATTTTCCTTTATTTTTCCTTTATTTTACTGTGTGAGTGAGTGACTGAGTGTGTATGTGTGTGTGTGTGTGTGTGTGTGTACATATGTGTGTGTGTGTGTGTACCTTTGTGTGAGTTGATACTTCCTCCCACCATGTGGGCTCCAGGAATTGATTTCATGTCCTCAGGCTTAGCAGAAGGTACTTTGATCCATGGAACCATCTTTATCCACGACACAGCCTTATCTTTACAGTAAAGACCATAGTCTTCTTAAAAATAATTTTTATTTTTATTTTTATGCATATGAGCATATTGCCTGCATGTAAGTACACCTGTGTTGTGCAATGTCCATGGATGATAGAAGATGACATTGGATCCCCTGGAATGGAGTTTCAGACAGTTGTTAGTTCCATGTGGGTGCTGGGAAACGAACCCGGGTCCTCTACAAGATCAGCCAGTGCTTTTAATTGCTGAGCCATCTCTCTAGCCCCAGTCATAAGAACCTTAAAGAAGGCTATGTGAACTTAAATAAAAGAGAGAATAGTCCCAAAATAATGCTTGGGAATCCTTCATTGTTAATAAAATCAGTAAACATGACACTGAGAAGGCACGAATCAACAAATATGAAGACACAGAGATCTACATTGTCGTAGAATTTTCAGCTTTTCAAGGTGCTTAAATACCAATTCCCTCCCTTGAACCCTCAAGGATGCTATCAGTATGACACAGCCTTATCTTTACAGTAAAGAAAACTGAAGATCAGAGAGGCTAAGTGGCTTTCCCAGGCTCACAAGGCAAGACAATGGTAGAGCTAAGAGCTGACACTGCAGCTTCTGCATTAGCCTGTGCCTTTTCTCATGGGCCCTGAAAAGCTCTGAGCACATGAGAGAATGGGGAGCAATATAGCCCTCTCAACAGCAAATGGTCTTTGAACTGAGGGGCCTCTATGTTCAGTACCACTTCTATTGTGATATGTTGTATTTTTCTTAAAATGATCTGCATAACTAATTTATATCATCTTATTACCTCAAGCAACACCTCTGTCTTCAGCAGTACTGATTAGTGCCTTTCATATCCTATTTAGAAGAGGATGTTGTATGTATTCCCATGCCCTCATTTGACATTTAGTTGCCAACAAATGGATAGAAAATTGGCCCCTTGAGACTAACAGATCAGCAGCATTTACATGTAATTATTCTGCCCAGCAATTTAATTTTGTCAGCCATGAAAGTTATACCAAGTGAAAATATCCTAAATAGTGAAACTTTAACTCAAAGAATAGACATTAGAATGAACACTGGATTCAGGAATATTATTTTTCCAATGCTTGGCAAGAATTTCCCATGGCTATTGCTGATTTTGTTTTGCAATAAATTTAGATGTTTCACTCTAAATGGCGTAAATTTCTGTGCAAATGTTGCAGGTGGGCTCTTCTGAGACCCCACACTGTCATTATGTCATTGTTTCAATGCTAAAATCACCTATTTCCTGAGTCATAGGTCACAAATTAATGATTTTCCCCGGATACTTGTATTGCTACTGCTCTTACATTAAAGGTTTGTGATCCTGTCAGTTGGGGTGATAACTAGCCTTCTCTCTATTGACAAACCATGAGAATAAAACTCATAGACATACAGTGAGGCAGAGCCAGACAACATGACAGCAGGTTATCTGACTGGCTTGTCATACAACTTCTGTCTATAAGACCTCATTTGTACATGTATGTCGTCATTGAGTACCTCCAATGTGTCAAATATTTCTTTATATATGGTAATACGGGCTTCTACTAAAGAGATGAAGGATCTACCTCAAGAAGCATGTATTCTGATGAAAGATACAAAAATAAGTACAAAATTAATAATGCAAAAAGTTCTAAGGGTGAAGAACAGTGATAGAGGAAAATCAATGATTAAGCTGGGAAATGGAATATAAGGAGCCAGCCATGTAAACTACCAGAGTAAAAGTAGCAGAAACGTTAAGAATAATGGCCTTTTATACATAATAGCATGGACTGTCTTAAGAACATAGCAAAGTTCAGTGTGGATGGTGAACGTTTTTCACACATAGTTTGAATATATAGCTGACAACTTGCTAATGGGTGAAAAAGAGGAAAAGGGAGAGATCAGTGAGCTCTCATATACTAATCCACTGGGAAGCCAAGTACCTGATGTTTCCATTGACTGAAATGGAAAAGTTAGCAAGAGGAACAGGCTCAGATGGTATTTAGAACCCAGAACCCTTTTTTTTTTTTTTTGTCTTTTTGAAGCAGGGTCTCCCTGTAGCCCCAGCTCTCCTGGAACTCACTATGTAGACCAGGCTGGCCTTGAACTCACAGAGATCCACCTGCCTCTGCCTCCCAAGTGCTGGGACTACAGGCGTGCACCACCATGCCTGGACTTGTAAAGTTTGTGAATCCTATAAAGACAACTAATTTGAGATGCCAAAAAGGTAGTTGGTTGTACAGGACTAAAGCTAGAGGGAGAGGTGACTGCTCTCATTGAGTTTTCACTGCAGGATGTAGTTGAAGAATCTTTTATAATGAGCCAATCTGTCAATGTTAGGGCCTTATGTAGTGATAATTCCCATTACTTAATTTAGGATATATGAGTGATAGCTTCACTTGCTATTTTTTCTTCTCCATTATATGAAAAATACTGGAAAAATAGAGTGCTTGCTTGTGATTCTGAAGATGATTCTGTAACTGGTATCTAGCTTAAGGAAATTTTTAAAAATATTCTTGTGAGGTCATGAACATGTGTTCTGTAGTCAGGCTGCCTCGGACTCTGTGTGACCTTAGATGACCCTTTGGAATCACAATCATATCCTCTGTAAATTAGGGATCACCAAACTTATGTCCTAGTGCTGTTGACAAAATTAAACTTAGATAAAGCACATTGATTGTCAGGACACACAGCACACAATAAGGGATAAATAAATATTCATCACCACTAGTCACTAATTCTGGCAGTTGATCCCAATTTCTTAGAATGCTGCATTTGAAAAAGTTCTCAGCTATAAGTGACAGAAAAACAACTCAAACTCACATAGAGAATATATTGTACCATGTAACTCATAAAACAAAGGGCAGGACGAATAGCCCCAGAAGACCAAATGATGCCATCAGGAAGCCTTCTGGAGATCTCTGGCCTCTGCGGCCTTATGTGTTGCCTTTGCTCTCAGGCTGACCCTCCTGTCCATCAGCTCCAAAATGCCTGCTGGTTCTACAATGCCCAGGAAGGAAACTGGGTCTTCTTCAACAGTTCTGGTTAAAGTTCTGGAGCTGAGTCCCAGTTTTTGAGAACTTAGGCAAAACAGTGTGGCCACAGAGACAGGAAAGAGGGATTTTCAGCCTCTAATAAAGTCAGCATGAGAATGACTATATCCCAAGTTAAAAGAAATAATTTATGGGCATGCTAAAAAGAAGACATTTTCTAAGTTCAAAAAATGAACCATCAGAACATGCTAACACAAGTGAAGAAGTAAAGTATGTTTGGTTTGGGTAATGGCTAAGTCATGCATGCTCAGAAGGTTGGGGACATGCTTAGGAGCCACCAGCTTAACCAACAGCAATAGCAGGAAATAATTTTTCCAGAAGGGACAGCACAATCAGAGTTCAAAGTAAAGTAATTGTCTCTGCTTAGCTCTCCTTTTGTCGGGTATCCCTTCCCATTAAGGAAGCTATATTTATAAGATCATTGGTGATTAAGAATTGAGATATCAGCAGTTAAGAGCACTGACTGCCCTTGCAGAGGACCCAGGTTCAAGTCCCAGCACCCACATGGAGGCTATGAACCACCCTTAACTCCAGTTCCAGGGAAATCCGATGCCCTCTTCTGACCTCCACTGCATTGCAGGACACGGGTGCACTCACATTCATGTAGGCAATACACTCATACACATAAAATAAAAGTAATAAATAAAATATTTTTCAAAAGAATTGACATATTTACCATAAGTTACTGATGGGTGGTAGTTTCTTCATATTGGCCTGAAAATTAATTCATATGTTTGCTCACCCCCAATCTTCCCTTCCTCCCTTTCTGTGTAACACTAAGAAACTTGAAAATTCTGGTTGGTACTTCCTTCTCCCTCACCTCCAACATATACTCGACTGCCAAATCCCGCCAATGTTATGTTCTAAGTATCTGTCATACACAGACACTTCACTTTGTCTCCACAGCTGACTCCAGTCCAAGCCAACATCAATGTTCTCATATTACTGCTGTAGAAATCTAATACAGGCATAGCTTTTAGAAACGCAGACTAGATATGTCACTCTAATGCCTAAGTCTGTTGGATGGCTTGCTCCATACTTAGAATGCTCTAACAGTTCCCAGTGTCCCAGTATTCACCACAATATCATCATAACTAATCACACCCTTGATTAATCACATCCTTGATTAATCCATTAGCATGTGAATTTGCTGAAGGTAAGGACTGGGTTGTATTCACACATCCCTGTATATTGAGTGCTTAAAACACGGCCTATTATGCTTCTCTTGCCGGATGAATATTTGTGGGATAAATACATGAATTTTGACACCATTCTGCCCCCCACTGGATAGAACAGATTGCTGTTTCAGGGTAGGCGCCTTTGGAAATGTCTAAAAATAAAAATGAAATGTAAACAGAATGTTCCCTGTCAGGATGAAGCTGCTGAGAAAGAGCAGTTTGAAAAGCTGATCCTGAGCAAAAGAACATGGAAACCTAATACCCCTTAAATAGCTCCTTAAACACAGTCATCAATCTAAAGTCTTGTCTTTGTGGATCTTCATTTCATAGAAACCTCCAGAAATTTGTGCAGCCCTCCCCACCCTCCAACCTTCTTAAAAAACACACAGAGCAGCCCTGGCAGAGAATACAGAGGAACTGAGGATCTAAACAGACACAGTTGAACTCTAGAAGCTACAGTCCTGTTGTCAATGAGAGGCAATCATTAAAGCTACCGAACTAAATGCCATTTTTGATAACATCTTGGTCATCAAAAAATATTAGCTGAATGCCAAAAAGGAAAAGCTGCTAAGCCGGCACTTTTCAGCACAAGAAGAAGTACAATCTACCTCCTGGGCAGTCCATCAGGGACTTGTCTGGTAAAGCTATTACTTACTGAGACTACGCCGTGTCCTGCGGAGACTCTGAAAGACAAAGAAAACTCAAAACTGAGCACAAAATTCCTATTAAGATCAAAGATTAATTACCAAAGTAGATCAAACTTCCCCAGTGTTTTAAATGCTGGATTCAGTTCATTGTTTTGCAAGGTTGTTTCATTGGACTAGATTCTTTCAAAGCAGATACTGTGTACAATGCTGCAGATGAAAATGTAACAAAGGACCCAACCAACAAGAGCTGGACAGAGCGTTGGGTGGGTTCATGCAGCGAGGAGAAGATATCGCCATTGGCAGGGAAAGCTGAGTTGACTCCTTGGCCTGAAATCTGTAAAAGCTACTTGGCCAAAAAGCACTGTGACAGTGGCAGCAGCGGTAGTAATGACTCCCATGGGAATGACTTAAGCCTGGCAAAGCACTTTCACATCTACTGTGCCACTTAACTCATGAAGTACCTCAGGCAGAGACATACAAACATGTGTTGAGCCACTTGACTCAGCACATTGACTAGATGAGTTGAACACAGCGGAAGCTGAGAATGACCATCAGTCCCCAAATCTTGTGCATATCTTATGCCCTCTTTCCTGCATCACCTTAACTACAGCCTTCACTGGGCTGCTCAATTTTTCCACGTCTTGACTTCAAAGTGATCCATTATTGCTCATATCCCAATTAACAGAGCATCTTTCTCACAACTGTTTGCGGCTTTTTCACCATTGTCCTAGCTTCATACCTAAGTACCAGGAGTATGACACTAGCTCTCCCACATCCGTGGACTCAGTTCTCCTGACCTCTAGCAGCTAACTCCCCAAGGTTTGACTCTGGCTCCACTTCTCCCACAAATGTTTTCCTGACTCCTTGGACCTCACTAACCCAGTTTTCTGAACAACTAAGCACGTTACTTGGAAGTATCTAACTATATCACACCCTTACATATCATTTTAAGTAGCTTGATGTTTTCACATGTTTGCGCTTCTTTTTAAACTAGACAACTTCAGGGCAGAGGCGTGTTCCCTTCATTATGCCCCAGGATGCTTCATTCTGTGTTGAGCTCTCAGTAGTGCCAAACACACTCACTTTCATTAATACCCCTTCTTTCTATCACAGGCATATATTGAGAAAAACCTTAGGGAGACAGATTAAAATCTGAGAGGTTTGATACAACAGAATTTCAAGACTAAGTTCCAGTCATTCCCTTGACAACTGCCTGCATAATATCCCCTTCATTATTTTTTAAAGCCAGTTTATATTTTAATGCAGCAATAGAGTATTGGACAGCTCCCAAGAGTAAAATTATCAGCAAGGAGAAAGTCCTACTTTAAGACTCAAGAAAAGCCACACTACTCCGGTAAGCAAGAGGGCAAGGGAAAGAATGAGCAACGATTTGTTTTAAAACAGCTCTAATGGAAAAGCAACTCACAGATGGAATACTGGGGCTCTTATTGCTTTTCCAAGTTGTCCTGTGTCTGTAGCAAGTCAGTTAGCAGCCTTTTGGGTGAACCATGGACTATATCTTGCCACCCTCATGCTCAATGCTCTGTTTCGCTCAGTCCGCAGTGTAATTCTTGAACTTTGTCTTACGTGGTCCCCTGACACTGGCCCGGCCCCTTTCTTCCATTGTCCTTCCTAGAGCCAGGAAAATTTCTCTAAAAGGCAAAGGTAAGCACATTCCTGTTTGTTGAAATTCCACCCTTTCTCTGTGGAGCTCACTGTCACCAGCATGGTCCATATACTTTCTTCTACCTCTTCCTGCTCCAGTCCCCCTCTCACCTCAGTTTTCAGCCAGACTCATTTCTTTAACTTATTGTTACTTGCATTCCATCCACATTTCTGCACACCCAGAGCCCTCTCTACCCATGCCTGAACATTCAACACAAAACTGTTTTATTCTTTGAGCCTCAATTTGGATACCCTTTCCTCCCTAAAGCTATTCTGACTTCAATTCAAGATTAGGTACCTGATCTTTGTTCTTCAGTACATAAGTTGTTTATAATGTCCCCCTGGGGCACAGACCACATTGAGTTGAAATATGATTATATGTATGCATCCCCTCAAGACAGTCTACTTTCAGTCAAAGACTATATTAAAATCTATGCATTCAGGGCTAGAGTGATGACTCAGTGACAGAGCACAACTGCTCTTCCAGAGGACCCAAGTTCAGTTCTCAGTACCCACATAAGGGAGTTCACATCTGCCTATAATTTCAGCTCCAAGGGATTTGATACTCTCTTCTGAACTCTGCAGGCACAGTCATGTAACCACTCACAGACACATACATATACACATAATTAAAATAAATATTTAAGCTGGGTGTGATGGCACAACATCTTTAATCCCAGCACTTGGGAGGCAGAGGCAGGAGGATCTCTGTGAGATGGAGTCCAGCCTGGTCTACATAGAGGGTTCCAGGTCAACTGGTACTGCAGGGACATCCTGTCTCAAACAACAACAACAAATCTGTGAAGTAGATTTTAAAGGCTACTTCTGTTTAACTATTGTGTTTTTAGAGTTCTTAGCCTATAGTATAGATGTTCAATAAGGGAGTAAAGGGGGGAAGGAGAGAAGAGAATAAAACAGAAGCAAAGGTAAGAAGAAGTGGAGCTGCTATTATTTCTGGAGTAAGTAAATCAATGCCACAATCTTTCCATAAGTCTGTAGCTGTTTCCTGGGTGGCAAGAAAATGAACTCACCAATTTCTCTTGCGGAAAACACTACAGCAATGCTCATGAGTGGAGGAAGCACAGCTATGAAGCTGCTGGCTTTAAGCAGTTGTTATTTTCAGCAACATATGTACCAGTTGATAGTATATTACTAATGAGCTTTTTAGGTTTGCACATGAGCATTAATGCTGCCCAAAAAGGGAGATATATTTTGAGATCTGAAGCCCTGAGCTAGGGAGATTTAGCTTAGTTATTTCCCAGGCATAGAATTTTATTTTTATTAGAAAAGAGAATCTCAAAATTATGTTGTATATATTTCGTTGTCATAGAAAAACTACACAGCCATATGGCCTCAGGAGATTCATGACAAATGCTGAGACCAGCCCAGGAGGATATGACTGGCAGAATGGCCAGGCAAGCCAGATGGGATGACAGTGTTGAGTTAAAATTTCAATTCACCAGCACTTTAGTGTTTGGAAGCATTTTCAAGTGTGTAAGAACATCTGTTTCTCTCAACAGCTGACCACTCTACCTTCCTCCTTAGAACCACCTTACTGTGTTTAGAGGATAAAATGCACACTCTTATTTTGGAATCAGGACCCACAGGGTTTCATCCCTGGATTTTCCAACTTTGTTCTATCAATGCCATTTAAAGTAGCCAATTTGCACAATGTGACTGGAATAGTTTGGACTCCGGAATGTACACTAACCACGTGACTTAACATGCTGCCCTGTTCAGCTGACATTTTTAGCACAACCTTTTCAAGGAAGGAAACACTGCATTGATTTATTTACTGTGCAAGCTCTTACTCTTGTTGTAAATCAGAAATAGAGTGTGAAGATGACTAAAGGCCTGTGGGCCACACTGCAGTAGCACTGTGTATAGATGCCTTGCCTTTTGTCCATTAGTAACCACTACATTTTAGAGCTATTAGGAGCATGTCCGCCATCATTTTTGTTCCTTCTCACCCTTCAGCCTTCAGGTCTCCATCATCCCTTTAGAGAGGCTTTTTCTGACAGACCTGTCACCCTCAACCTCTACCACAAATGCTTATTTATTTCTTTCACAGTACAATGGGTAATTATCTTTGCTTTAACTAATGCTTTATCCTCTGTCAACTACCACCACCTCCTCCCAGGCCCTACAAAAGTACACAGTGCATAATAAATGCACAAAAAACATTTGTTGAAAGATCACATTAAGAATCCTGTAAAACAAGGGTGATAATTCCATTTTTGTAGATGAGAAAATTGAAATTCAGGGTGTCTGAAACTCTCTCAGTGTAATAATCCTTTACAACTTTGTTTTATCTTAGAGTGAAGAAAGTACTTGGGTAAATATGAGCTCTTAATATCTGTGCTGAGCAGTGTGGTGTCTGGTAAGGATTTTTCAGGTTTAAATGTCATCTTTCATTGGATTCTCAACCTTTTGAGTCTTCATTCAAAAGAAGTTAGTAGACAAGGAGCTAGTGGTTTTGTTAGAATAGGTAGTGGTGGTTCTCGACAGAGAATTTTTTTTTCTGCCTCCAACATTGTTTCCTTGTGATGACCATATGATTGGGGAGGGAGATTTCTATATCTAGTTAGTAAATTCCAGGAATTCTATAAACATCCCAGAATCCAGAAGACATCCTCTAACAGCAAAGGAATTATTCTTCTAAAATGCCAATAGTGCTAAAGTTGAATAAGTAACTCTAATATGTAGAGAAGATATTATAAGAAAATGCACTCAAATTACAAGTTACTGATGCAATCAATAGCTCTGATCTCTTGGGGGAAAAGAGATTGTCTATTCTGGAGTCAAATACGAGTGACCATAGCTGGAGAACTTAGATTTACGTTGCCCCAAATATCATGTTCTGATGTGATAACAGCCCCATGAAATGTTTATAGTAAGAACTGAAGGAGGTCATAAATCAAAGCACTTTAAAAACTCATTGGTGGGAATATCAGCTGGCAAGGTTACAACAAGGCAGGGAAATTCTGGCTATGGGCTTTAGATGCTAACTGATGACATTCTTAGCCTTTGGGTTGGCAGAGGTAGTGAGTTGGCAGAGGTCTTCATACATTATAAAATGAGTACATAATAGTCAAACACAGAGGCTGGGAAGGATTGGCTACTAAGGGGCCTAAAGATAGCCCAAGATAATTTGGTTCCAGAACTGCAATATTCCAACTCACCACAATCACAGAAGTTCTGATAAGCCAATCACCTTATAGAATATTTAACACAGGTGAGGCTTTGTTTCTGGACCTTCATTTGACAAAGTCACACATGATTTCACTGATTCAATGCACTTTAATGTTTGAAATGATCTATGATTATTTGTTTCCCTATTATCAGATAAGAAAAATAAAGCAAAAAAATACCTTCTCTGTTTTGAAATAATTCAGTATGTAAGGAGGTCAGTTTAGAATCAAGTTGAGAAGGAGCCAAAGCACTGTGGAAGGAGGCGTCAATGGAACATGCATATGAATTATCACGGGGCTTTGTTTCAGTTCTGAAATCCCTTAGGAAATCAGAAGGCTAATGCCACCACCACCACCACCACCCCTGCGGAGTGCTGGGAATAAAACCTGGAGCTGCTGTGTGATTCGTGCTGCTCTCCATCTGAAGTCAAGCAGAGGCAGTCACAAGAGGAACAGGGAGGCGGGATACTGAGAGTGACTAGCTAAAGCATCCCTGGAAATTCTGATGTCCCCTGGGAACTATGTCCTGGAATCCCTAAGGACTCAACAATTTGGAACACAGTTTCCAGCTTATATGTTCCTCATCTCTTTGTCTCTAGATGACACACCACATCAGAAGCCTTTAAGATACTAGAATGGCTACAATTGTCTCTTTCATTTCTACTAATGAAATTTCTTGAGCTGCCCGTAAAGGAACTTGTATATAATGTTCCAGGCGAAAGAACAAAGAGAAAAATATAGGTTTCTTTTCCCCAAAAAATTCATTCTTCCACATAAATTTACCATTTTATAGGAATGAATCACAATACTCAACAATGCAACACTATTTAATTAACAATTTAAGTCAGAGTCACATGTTGTTATAATACATTTACTTTATGCTTCAAAAATTCCTCCACTACATATTCATGCTTCCAGATTTAAAATGTCTGTGTTCTGAAATGCACAATTTACAAAAGATACCCTATCATGTCCCCAAAATCTCCTAATTGTAGCATCTTGCCTTTGGGTATTGGCAATAATTTTCTAAATGGAGTTCATAGAAAATAGTTAAGCAATTATAATTTAACATTTTAAAAGAACTATTAGTTCAGCAACACCAAAATGATCAACAGCCATTGTAAGTCACATTGTCAGCAGTGAGATCACCAAGCCCTGGCTGAAATTCCCCAATGCCCACGCAACCTGTCCCTGTCTCTCAAGTTGAGACAGCGATTTCAACAGAGTTGCCCTTCACATCCTGGCTTGGTTAGACTGCCACCACCCATGCAGCTTTACTACAGCAGACCATCCTGGGTTATTACAATGTCAAGGCTTAGAATATGCATATTTAGTGGATAGAGTCCAAGTAAATTATCTTCCAACTTATCAACATATAAGTCTATGGGCATACACCAAAAAAAAAAACCATTTGTATTAGAACACAATCTTACTAACTTCATACTTGGTAAAGGGTTTATTAGAATGGCTTACATCCAATAGGCCAGCTGCATGCTGGACAGGCTGAGAACCTGCTCCCAGTTCAGTTCACAAAGCTGGAGGCCTTAGCAGTCCCAGTCTGGCACTAAAGGCCTGGAGGATTCCTGGAGAGTTGCTGGTCTTCCATTTGTCCAAAATTATCTGGAAGAAGCCTCATGTAAGTTCCATAACAACACCTCGAAAATAATAGCTTCAAAGTCCCCCAGAACAGTATGTATAGCTTTTGTAAAGACAATGAGGTGGTCTTCTTGAGAGAAGCCCACACCACTCTGCGTATGTCACCCTTCTCCGAAGCACCTTTCTATTAACCCCTGTTCTTAAATCTGTTAAAAATGCCTTTTAATAAGCTCCACCTATGCTTCAGACTGGGTCTTCTTGAAATGCCAGTTTACTGCTATTTTACCATTTTTATTTGAAAATATCTCCATGAAAGAATTATCATCTCTATGTTGGCAACCATTGCAGCAAAAGTTAGTTGTGCCAGAATCTTTGACTCAAAGTGAGGAGCGCCTTTCTCTCCCCACATCCCCATGATTTGTCATCTTGTTATCTGCCTCAGGTCCATATTAGGACAAAGAACTTTGAGTCTGATGTCCCTGAAGGATGGTGGTGGTGGCAGCAGCAGCAGCAGCAACAGGAGAGGTAATAGACACACTCATCATCAAGAAGTGAAGACAGACAAGCAAAAGCACTGCTTTATCCTATGACCTCTTTGTACCTTGGCCACCTTCCCCTCCCCCGCAAGAAGGTGCCACCTACTATGGGGGACTGTCTTTGACCCTCAGTTTAGCCTTCCTAGAAATACCTTTAGACCTTCCCAGAGCCATGTCTTTTAGTTAATTCCAGATCCTGTCAAACTGACAAGTAAGATTAACCTTCACACTTGGCTGGCTTCACTTGCTGACTTTTCTTCCCCGACATTTGCACTCATGGTTTGTGAGTCAACCTAAACAATGCTTATTTCCTGCCTTCTCTGTTTGAGACTCTACAAGGCACATTATGGGCATCATTCATTCACTCATTAATTGAGTACCTGCTTTCTGCAAAACCTTTTTGATATTCATTTTTAATTCATTTTACAGATGAGAAAATTTAAGTCAAATAGACACTAGAAGTAAAAAATAGGTCCTAGGACTAAAACAAGGATTTAATGCCTATACTGAGTCCCAGAGTTGACTCTTTCTATCACAATATACTACCTCCCAAGGCTGCACCAGCAACAGTTCTATGATACAGAAGTAGGGAAAGCAGTAATACAGCTTTCTTCAAATAAACTCATTTAAAGATATTTTATGATCCCATAACTAGAAATTTATTATTTTTAGTTGTCAAATGATCCATTTTAGTAAATAATTCTTAAAACTGGAAAACAAGCTATTCAGTCATTTTAGTGTATTGTGAGTGACTTCCTAGATATTTTTGCTTCAGAAATTGATAAAAGAGAGATAATGAGAGATTTGGGTATATGAATATCCGTGAGAGACTTTTATAAAGCAGAGCACAAGAAAAGAATTGCTGCACAGTATGAAAAATCAATTTGCACTACTTTGATCTGACCTCAGGTTACCCCTTCCTTTAATCCATTACTAGCGAGAGATTGGTATACAGGTAGTAGGAAACAATATATGTGTTGGGAATTAATTGGTTCAAAGCCTTTCTCTGCTCTTGTTGACTGTATATCTTTGGAGAATATAATTAACCTCTGGGCTTTAGTTTTCTCACCTATGAAAAGGAAATATGGATTGGATCTTAAACCTCATCCACAGTCCCATACGTTGAATGTTCAGTCCCCAGCTTCTAACACTATTTTGAAGGCTATGGAGTCTTTAGGAGGTAAAGCCTGACTGGCAGGACTTTGAAAGTTGGACTTGCACTAATTCCAGGCCTCCTGAGAGCTCTCCTTCCTGTCTGGTGCTGTGTCAAGAGGCAAGCTCTTTCCACTGTGGCCTGAGTCACTCCGGTCACCACACATTCTTTGTCATGACAAACTGGAGTCCCTCTAAAACCATAAGCCAAGATAAATCTTTCCTCCTTTAAGCTGTTTGGGTTACAGCATGCAAAAGTAATTAACGCAATGTCTATCCTTAGGGATGTTTGTGATGATTGCATCAGAGTGTGTATTTTAAGGTGTGTTATTCTGAGCTGTTTGCACTCTGGCTTCTAGATGACTTTGGCCCCCAGGAAATGCTACCTGAAATTGAGTGCTGAGAGGGCACCAAGTGAGTATTTATTTCCTGACTTTTCCCCATGATCACCATGAGCTCTCAGTTAAAGGTGGCACTCTCCACAGAGGTACTATAAGTTCAAGCAACTGCTCCCCACCCCGTTTCCTGAATCCTACCGAGATTGATTCTTGAAAACTTACACAGACCTTAGTAAATAGTGAGCTCCCCTCAAATATGGTTTGTGCCTTCTGTTTCCTAGCAACCACTAACTGATAAAAATTGTCAAAACTTCACCGTGTAAAAAGAAAGGATGGGAAAGAGGAAGGGGGGAGGAAATAAGGGAGCGAGGGAAAGAAGGAAGAAAGGGAGAAGGGGAGGAAAAGAAAGTTTGATTTGGAATTTTATGCTGAATAGCAGAAGTAAGCATAAGGAAAATTACTTTTTCTTACATGCAACTGAGTTTATGTGGTGATTTCAGTTTTGCCACTTTCTTAGAGTTAACAAAAAGTAGTATTCCTTTATTCGTTTTCACATAATTTCACCTACAAAATTTTAGGACATTGCTATAACGCCCTTTGGGGTTTTTTCACTTTTCAACCATTGTTACTAGCATTTGCAAAAACAATTCTAATGACATTTTTTTCTGTTTTCAAAAAGATTTCTGTTTGAAATCTTTTATCTTATTCCAATCATTCAATTTGAAGCAGGTACTGATCACACTTTGTCTTTCTGGATTTATAATTGGATGACCACATTAAATCCTCTCTTTTCAAGAATTTCCCGTGTTGGAGACAGCTCTCTGTAGTTAACTTCATAAGAATCTGTACCTTTTGCTCAGTCCTTAGCTTTATCTTACAACTAATTTACATAGGACAAATTATAATTTTATCATGTTCTGACAATTGTGCTTCCCCATTGTACAACTTCATTCTATCGAGCACTGCTATGTGAGTCATTGTAATGAGAACCACTGTGTACTGTGGCTCATTCTGAGCAGGATGCCATGAGAGCTATAACAGCAAACAGAATGTAGCCAGAAGCCTACAGAGGCCAGAGTGATGGTCAATAGTAAGGCTCCGCCCCAAATAAACCCTAAAAGAACAGAAAGACCAGAGCATGAGACTGAGGTGGTAATTAAACCTCTGAGCCTGATTCAGAGAGGAAAGTTACCAAAGATTTTATACACACTAGTGCTGCAAGAGCATTTCTGATTCCAACCTGCTGCCATTACCACACAATGAACAGGAAGAGGATGAGCAGAATTTTCCAGGAGCCTTTAATAACTCTGAAGGTTAAAAGACCAGAGTTCAGACCCACCCCCACCGCCCAACCCCCCCAACACACACGACTTCTATAAAATATGAAAAACTAAATCTATAGATAGAGTATAGCAGACTGGAAGTCATATATGGACATATGTATCCTGTACCTTTTCTGATGTATCTGCTGATCAGAGAGTGGCTTCAGACACCCCAAACAAAGAAAATTTCGGGTCATCAAGAATGGAAGTGGCGGCACTATACAAATCTAGTGCCTAAGGCACTTGTCATTGACAAAGTATAGTTAGAACAAATGAAGAGGGACCTTTCTTGGTTTGTGGCACTCCATTATAAGATAAAGTTAAGGACTAATGTTGGCCTCTGGCAGTACAGCATTCGGCACTGGCAAGAACAGGCTTAATGTTTAAATATCTCTCAACACCCAGAAACAAAAATATCTATCTTAGAAAAGATAAGCAGTCTATCTTAACATATGTCCAGGTTTATCCTATATAGGTTTTATCTCAAATAAAAGTCACCTCCTTTTCCTAGGGAAGATATTCAGTAAATAGTCCTTATAAACTGTAATTTTTAATTTCCTAGAAACTTTTTAATATGCCATCCTTTCAGTGCCTTTCCAGTAGAACTGCTGAAAATCTCTGTTTTTGGGTTCTTTTTGTAGCTTTCTAGAGTCCTGGTCTCATTCCATTTGGCATTGTAGGTAGTAATGTGGATATTTATCTTCTGATCCAAGATGGCAGGAGGCCTGCCTTTCAAATCACATTTCAGAATATGCCTCAACTGCATATGCACAGAACCACTGGCAGGTTTGGATTCTGTAAGTACATATTAGAGATAGTTTTGTTGTTGTTGTTTACTCATTACAAAAACATCATCAGTATATGTGAAAACCAAGTGATTATTATAAGGTATTCAAATTAGTAAGCGTTAGGAACTAGACAATGAATTGCGCTTTGTGACTGTTACCTAACAGATAGTAAGTACACTGAAAGAAGACTAATGGTTAAGCCGTAGAGCGGGTCAGGCCTGTAATTTATTTCATTACTCAGAGAAGCTGAGACAGAGGGTAGTCATGAATCTGAGGCCAGCTCAGGCTACATAGTGAGTTCCAAACTATGCCTCAAAACAAAGTAAAACAAAAGAAAATGAAACTCAGAGGAAAGAAATGAGGGTTAGAACTATAAACTCAGGAATTGAGATCTGCAACATCTATGTCACCCTGGGCAAGCTACTTACCCTCTCTGAGTTTCAGTATCTTAATCTGTGAAATAATCACTGCAATGACTAACTCATAGGCTTGTTGGGTGAGCTCGCCAAGTTAATACAAGTTGATATGTCTAACATTCATAAAACAGTGTCAATCTTAATCTTAATTGACAGTGCTACTTAATAATAATTACTGGCTAAGAAAAATTGTATCAGTAGCTGGATTGAGGGTAACCCTCAGAAACTTGATTCTCAAGCAAAACTAGAATGGAGAAAGGACTGCAAACTCAGGCAACTTTGCAGAGTTCAAACATTTTCCAAAGGTAAAGCAGAAATTCCCCTACAGCAGTAAGATAACATTTATAAATAAGATTTCTGACAATCTGGCCATCATGGATTCAGCTTTAATGATACATAATTAATCTTTGGAAATTTGCTCTGAGCTGAGAGTTGTCAGAATCTGTGTGATGAGACTGTATCACAAATATTTTTCTTTCTGCTGCTGTACCAAATAAATTTGTTAATAAAGGAACTGGGGAAAAAACCTGGAAGTCAAAAACTTCAACACTGGATGACTATTCAAAAAATTAACAAGGGAAAACAGATAAATAACATCTATGAAAGTTATTTTCCGTGGGAAATTCATCTTACTATAGCAACATAGTATGAATGCAAATATAAATGTACCATTTAGATAAGTTTAATATCTTCAGAAAAATTAAAATGTTTTACATTATTATTAATATGAGAACTTAATGAAAAGTGAATGGCTTTGTGACACAATTTAAAGCCATAATTATGCCTGTGTTTACTACATGGAACTAATGAAGAAACTAACATGAATTTCAATCATATGCCAGTCATATACCAGTCACTAAAGTTAATAAATACACTACATTACATACAACATATGTTTATATGAATAGTCATTTACATATGTAAAATGTATGGCCAAGGCAGTAGAAAAGCCATTTCTCTATAAAGTTTGATGTGTAATTTAATTTCCATCTCATTTAAATACTGACTGGTAGTTAAACCACTGAGAAAGAAAATCTAAGACTGAATTGTCCGTAGACAGCCTGAAACAAAACATTTTGGAAATAGGTACAGTGATTTTCTAGGAAATTATTTTCTTTCTAGTTAAGTAGGCCATGAGAACAGTGAAGTCCAAGGATAGACATCTGAAGTGCATCCACCAAGATTTCTTCAATTCCAACTCATTCTCTTCTAGTAAATCACATTCAGCTTCCAATAAGCAGATAATTTATACATCCACCACTGTAAACTGTCACCTGCCACCACTCTGAATTCACTTGTCCATAAAACTCAAATGTTAACCTGATACTAAAATTTAGGATATATAATATGATACTAGCAGTAAGCCAACATTTTATTAGTCTCAATTCCCTGATTTCACTAGTAAGTTACTTGGGTCTTTGATGACCTTGTGACAGTAATCTCATAAGAGTTTTCCCAAAAGTATGTAGAGTCCAAGACCCTCTCCACATTAAAACATACTTGATAGCCCTCTTTTGATTCAGTCCACCAACCCAGTGGTTCTTATGACAGACAATCCACAACTCAATAATAATCAGCAAGAACCATTGTTAAGACAAAAAAAGTAGTATTAAGTGATGATGAGGGATGATATGTTGACAAACGAAGTTGCAAAGCTAACTTTTTTTCTAGTTTTAACTCTGCCATGGGTTTTTTTTATGGTGAATTCAATTTTCTGGGTACTAAAGAGGCAAGAATCATAATACAATAAATAAAGCAATAAACCAAATAAAAATAAATAGAGATAGATAGATGATGATGATAGATAGATAGATAGATAGATAGATAGATAGATAGATAGATAGATAGATAGATAGATAGATAGATAGATAGATAGATAGATAGATAGATAGATAGATAGGATAGATGATAGATAGATGATAGATAGATAGGTAGATAGATAGATAGATAGATAGATAGATAGATAGATAGATAGATAGATAGATAGATAGTGAATATGTAAACCCTTAAGTGAAGCTCCATTGCTTCTAACTGTAGAGAAGTTCGTTGAGGTATATAGAGTTTGAGACTGGACAAGTGATTGAGTGTCTTCCTTGATGCTTTGTGAGTCAATTAGAATAAAGTGATTTTATTTTAAATAAATAAGTAAAGCACTAGCCCACTGGCATCTGCAAACTCTCTATGCATTGTGGAATGCCTAGTACTCTCACTCCTAACACAGCAGAAGTTTCTGGATCCTTCACAAAATAACAACTGTTCAAGATTTCATAGTGGATATCTAGGAAGTAGGAATATTGCAGGCAATTCCAAGTCTATATTCTCATTCTAAAAAGAGAATAAAATGATGTTAGGCAAAGATTCATTTATACTATTTTTCATAAAGTCCAATTCCATTTTACATTGTATACTGTATTAACTGCTATATATTTGATGCCTACTATTTATCAAATGTACCTTGCATACATTTTCCTACTCCTTTTTCAGAGAAATCAGTTATCCGGTGGGAGATCTGTCTGATGACAAACCCTTGCTCCTAAGAATTCCTACCTATTTATAACCTGAGTTATAGGCATTGCTCTCTAACCATTCTGATTCCCTTTACAAATATATTTTTATGCTTTACAGAATGGATCAAACCACTATAAGTATTCCAAATGATCTGCTATATATGCTTTTGTGCTCACTTTGTGTCTCTTTAGTCTAAGTATTGAGCAGTTTCATATACAGTAAAATGATGTAGCAGAAACATGTCAGGACTAAACAGCAGCCCCTGTCTGCAGACTGAACTCCAATTTGATCTGCCAGGCCTTTTGTGAACTTTTGAGGATCACATCCCTGACTAGACATACTGATGGGGCCCAGTAAGAGAATCCATACAAATTACTAACCAATACATTGTAATCTTATACAGCAACAGGGACTCTTCAGTCATGTGTTTGCAGGTACCATGACTTGAAGGATACCTAAGGATCAAACTTAAGTCTCTACAATCAAACCTTCTTATTCAGACATGTTTCACAGAGAATTTGACTTTTCAGAATAATATTTCCTTATATAAAAGAATAGTGTCATTCTTCCTATTCTTCCCTTATCCAGAAACCATAAGGTTTTATAAGGATAACGGACATTACAGTCCAGATGGAGAATCACACTAAGCCTGATGACTCTATCTGTGCACAATCCAAAGACAACAACACTGAACGAAAGGTGGTAGTGGTGACCGGCCATGTGATCGGTTGTGATGGGTAGGAATCTTGATAGTTAATTTCATTTGACAAGTAGTCAATTCCTTGTGCTTCAGCGCTGTGGATTTTCCCTCTGCTTTGGAGACTGAAACCTCTGGCTAGATCAAAGAAGCTAATTAATGATAAACCTTGTTACAGGGCATGAGAACTGACAGCTTAATTCTGGGCTCAGTTCTGACTTCAGTGTTGAGAAATTTCACAGTGTCCCATCAGTAAATCTACAAGCACATCAGCAGAGGTATCCTCAGTAATTGCCCCTAAGTACTTCACATGTCACAGTCTAGCTTAGAAATATAGTCACTTACAAATTAAATCATCTATTACATGATGATTTATAAATAACAAAATGGAGATCTTCTAAATGTTTATTAATATTAGCATAGGAAATGTTAACTAAATCATAATGTAGTCAATCTGTTGCTAAATGTAAATTTTATGAAAAGT
>NW_008333035.1:591819-597011 GCF_000622305.1 Nannospalax galili
CAGCTTTAACATATTCAGTAACACATTCCAGAGCAAGGATACATCTCTTTCAAAGGTGGCTGTAAATTTTTAGGTTCACAGTTGAATTAATACAGTCATACAATAATGAACTCAGTAAAAGCCCTGTAGGACATAAAATTGGATGAGTTTTTACCCTTTAAAGAAGATCTCCACTTCATTTTAAGATATGTTGTTTCCTACATTTTTTTTCAATAAAATATTTTTTTTTTTCAATTAGAAGAAGCATTTCATTACAACAGCATTAACCTATTCAATAACATTTTTCTGAGCTAGGGTATATCTCTTTCAAAACTGGCTGTACATTTTTAGGTTTACAGATGAATTATTATGCTTACTGTATATTGAATTTTTGTGCATTTCATGCAGTTCATCTTAATCATGTTTAGAACACCTTTACTATCTACACTCCCCTATAGATCTCCCCATCAGACTTCATGCATTCTGCCATATATGTTAAGGTCTTTCAAGCCAAGTTTGTGTTCCCAAATGTACCTTGGTATGAGTTCATCTACTGGAACGTGGTCAGCCTATCTATCATTGGTCCCTTAAAGGAGACCACCTCTCTTTCACCCAGTACTGATCAGCTGCCAGTAGTTTCTCAGCTAAGGTTTGGGCTTCTTACCCATTTCCCAGTTCCATTCTGGGCTTTTGTCTGGTTTGAGTTTGCACGGGTCTTGTGCATGTTGTTGCCACTGCTGTTAGTTCACATGAGCAAGTTCCCAGAAGCCTGGCTCTTACAATCTTTCCATACCCTTGCTGTTTTCTTGATGAACAGTACAGGGTAGAATATTTTCATGGAAAGATCTACATAGTGAATGTTTTAGGTTTATAGGCCATTAAGACCCCTGATTTAATTAGCTAGATCTTCTGTAACAGGAAAGAAGTCATGGACAATGAGTACACAAATGAGTATAGCTATGGCCCAATAAAACTTTATTTACAAAAACACGAGATAGCTTCCCTTTGTACCCAGAACCATAGTCTGGCAAACCTCTCCCAAATTATAAAACCATCAACACCATACTCACCTACAACTAGCTGTATGCAGGACTAAGCAATGGCAGCTCATACTTATTTAATATGTACTCTGTGCCCTGTTAAACCTGTCACAGACACTAGAATAATTTCTATCCTAAAACAATGATGAGGTAGGTGGTGTTATCATTCCCATTTTCCAAATGAGGAACTGACATATAAGAGTTACATAACTGCCCTTATTTATGGAGCTAAGAAGAAAATGAACAGAGCTGCATTACCTCAGTCAATCCACAACTCAGCTGTAAAAAGTAGGCCATGTGGAGATGCCACTTTAAATCATTGAACAAAACACCAATGGCAGTCAAATATAAATAATTGTTTTGTTCTCTTGGAAAATAGAAACACAGATGAGGTTGTAGGAACTATGCAGCCAGTAGGTTTGGAGTGACTAATGGACCCTCCTCTTCCTCTTCCTAATCTTGCTATAGTTCATTATCATACTATCTTCCAATTACATCACTTTCACCTTCAAGTCAAAACAGTGTTTTCAAAATTTCTTTCTGGAGGGCATTTTTTTGTCTTAAGTGAAACATCTGACTTCTCACTCTTCCTGTTCCTGTTTGAGCAGCACCCTCACCTCCTCCTAACTCTGAAGACAAATGCACAGTTCTTTTTAGGGTAACAATGAAGGTTACATTGTGGGGAGCAGTAATCATTAATCTATTAAAGCTTCCAGCTCGGGCTTGCATGCCTCAGTAATAAATGGTGGGGGAAAAAAAAAAAACACCAACGAACTAGTTGCTTAATAAAGTTGAGTTCCATAAAAGCCAAGTTGACAAGCTCCTCCCCTTACATCCAGGCTAATTTTTCACCACCTATATGTAGGAAGCTATAAAAATGTCTCTGGAAGGTAACGGCCCATTAGCTGTACATTCTGAACAACTTCAAAGAGCTTTTCCCGATTGCTGCTTGCTGTTTCCCTGCAAACCTCCTACTCACAGCGTACCAGAACTGCCTTCGACTTCTGAAAATTAACTAGCAGCCCAGACTAGAGATTTCTCACACTAAATGGCAAATAAATTCAAGCATTCTCAGAGAAGCAATCCAAAAATTGTAGGATTGACTACCCTAGCATAATCCTCTGCCTCCTGCTGAGCACTGTGTGTATAAGACGCTCAGTCGTTAATCCTACTCTGTTACCAAAAATGATAGTGTGAGGACCCCATTTCCTAGTACATTTCTTTGCATTCCATTGTTCCTGATTCCCCTTTCCCAAACCAAGATTCATCTGACTTTTGGTGTATATGTAGAAATTGCAGATCATCCCAATGCCCCTTTCTTTGTCACTGAAGAACTCATTAATGTATATTAAACTTAGGTCATCCTGAAATAAAGGAAATATGCATTAAAACATGTATGTAATAGTATTCTCTGATTACAATCAACAGAATTCAGCTTTATGAACAGGACAGAAATCTTTGGGAAAATAAATTGTCATAGAGTTGCTTGGAAGTTGGGAGATCCAGCTCTACAAAGGGACACTAAACCGGAAGAGGAACTCCATCCCTGTCTCACAAAGAGGCTGCTATGGAATTACCAGCCAGCATGCTTATGCTATCTTTGTTTTTTATCTTTTTCATTCTACTGAAGATTCAGTTATTGAAGGAAGAGCTCACCTGATACCATGGACTGTCACTGGGAAGGCAGAGAGACCCTGATTCTGGATAGCGATTCTTCAGAACGAGATCATGGTATATTAGAAAACAAGAGTGTGTGCTTACTGGTTAGGGCTTGTCTGCAGGATATTAAGACCACTTTCTCATCACCTACAGCTTCTGGCTAATTGCTTTTCATGGACCTTGAATATAATGATCCCCATGATTATCCCCACTTTCCATAAGAGAAAACACAGGTCCATATGTGCTAAGTGACCTGGTGACCTAACTTATCAGTTTCTATGTGACAGTTGGGCTAGCATCTGGGCCTCTGACTCTTAGTTCATACTAATTAAATTGAAGAGCAAGGTGAGTGGAGAAAATTTCCCTATGGAAATTCCTACTAATGTCTGGAGAAGGAGGAGAATCTTCACTTTTATCCCAAGTTCCCTATCAGCCTGGTAAATAGTTCCAGGCCTTGGTTGACTGTGTTAGAGCTATAGAAAAAGAAGTTTAGGAGCTTGATCCAAGTTCTCTTTGCCATGCCATGCTTGACAGAAAATTGTAACACCTCTGGACCTCGGTTTCATCAGCTATGAAAACTTGTCACTTGCAGGAGTTTCAGAAAAGACAAGATGTAAGACTGTAGCTTGAGAATACCCAAGGCTCTCTAATCGATAGCCTGAATAGTCATTCACCTATCAGCTAAAAACCAGTCTAATTATCTGGGTCACAATTTAGATTTTCATTCTTTTTTCCAGGACACTTTTGTTTGTTTTTGGTGTTTGACTTACATTTTTAAGGACCTAAGGTTTCAGATGTGTTCATTAAATACAAAAAAAAATTCTCTCGTAACTGTGTTAAACTATGAAATTGAAAATTTTTTGACTGCACATATTCTTCTATACACTTACTCCTACATGAGTTAACATTGTTGAGTCCACAGCTAGCTGCACTAGAACAGGAAAGTAGGCTGCTGAGAAACCCAGGAAAATAGCTAGATAGTATGAAAGACATAAGGTTTATCGAAACTTGCTAGCAGGGAGACTCCAACCATGGTGGGCTAGACCAGAAATCTCACTAGCAGGTCCAGAGGTGGTGGGCACTCACAGTAAGAGTGCTTGAAGAGAATACTCCACAGTGTTCCCTCCTTACTACACTGCTTATCATAGGGACAGAGGTATTTCAGGTTTGGTAAGTTAGAGGTACTGGCAGCATTAGCCTGCTAACTTGTTTTGTTCTCATCTTATCAGTATTCCAAGAAATGGCTGAGTTGGAATGCATGCAGGAAGCAAGTTTCCTCTGCAGATGATGCTAGTGTACATGGTTCCCCACTTATTTATGAGATGGTAAGCATATCTATACATTCCAGTCTTGGCTGACTCTCGTTCTTTCTTAGTGAGAGCTTTGAGGATGGAAATGGGGCATTTCAGGAGCACAGCAGTTGATACTAATGCCCTCATTTTCTATGGAATTATACAAACATGGAACTGATATTCACAGAGAGTCAAGAATTTGAGAAACAGACTAAGGGTTGACTTCAGGTGAAGTCATTTTCCAGGATCCTTTGAAGGCATCCATTTTTTCCAAAAATTGTTGCACAAGAAATTAGCATAGCAAAGGGTTATATGTTTTGAGCCTGGGCCAAATCCTAATACAACTTGCTGAAAACTATTTGATCTTGAAAAAGTCACATAATTTCTCCAGGCTTCATATTCCCATTTATAAGTTGACACTAAAATATATAATTCATAGCACCATTACAAAACTCAGAGATAAGTGAGATAAATGTAAAATGGCTTGCCTTAGCACACATCCTAGGAACAGTAGTTGCCATCATCATCACCATCTTATTATCACTATGTGGACATCACCAATCCTCACAATGATATGTTAGCAGATACTGTTGCCCTTTTCCACCTCCTTGCAACTGTCATTTCTGCTCTGTTAGGACCCTTAGGGACCCCATATCTTGGAGCTTTTCCAGGCCTCCTTGCAGAGAAATACCCTTATATAGCAGGCAATAGCACAGAGAGCCACAACTGGCCAACATACAGAGAATAAGAGGCTGCAGACTGCTTATCCCTGAATAAGACTCCTATATCAAACTTCCACCTCCCAAGGCTCAGGGATCATTGTGGAAGAGGAAGAAGAAAGATTGTAAGAGTCAGAGGAGGTGGATGAAGATAAGGAAACAGAGCTTTCCAGACAGCTGATCAGTTACTCATATGAACTCACAGCAATGGTGACAGCATGGAAACTCAAGCCAGACAAAATACCAGCATAGGTGTGAGGAAGTGGGTAAGAAACCCCAAACCGATGTGAGGAACTATTGACAACCAATGACTGCTGGGAAAGGGAAATTCAGTCTTGTTTAAAGGTGAGACCCTTAGGTTGACCAGGCTCCCATAGATGAACCCACACCAAAGGACATTTTGGGGACATAAACCTGAGTCTATAGGCATATATACATATATAATATATATATACATTTATATATGTATATATATACTAGAGTGCTATATGATATTATATAGA
>NW_008333035.1:597404-648074 GCF_000622305.1 Nannospalax galili
TGGTGGGGATTAGAAATGAGGGTGCATATACAGGAGGGACTCTGGATGTGATTAAAATATAAATATAGTGTATGAAATTTGCAAAATTCAATTAAGAAAAAATTTATGAAAGATATACATTCACAAATGTAAAAATCATTAACATGAAATACATAAATGAAAAAAGCTTAGACAACTGTAATGAACAGAACATTACAGTTTAAAAAGAATCTTCAAAGAAATTCAAGAAAAAAGAACTGATCAGTTGACTGTAAACTTGGCTGGCAGTGGAGGTCATTGCTACAACAAGGGCAGCTAGAAGAGAAAATATATTTGGTTCTGAGAGAAACTGACTGCTCAGATAAAATTGTGAACTGAGCAAAAACATCATTTAGAAAAAAGGGTGACATAAGTGAAAAACAGATTTATTCTCTGGGATAGATTAAAATTGTGTTTCTTCTTTAAATAAAACTGATAGCTCCCAAAAGATTTCTTTAATGTGTGGGAACTATGTCTTATATTATTTAAATCATTTGGTGAAAGTTAGTTCCTAAGGAGTAGACTTGAGATTGGAATCTAGACCTGTCAGGCACATGCTATCAGCACTAAACTGTGCTAGCACAATTGTTCTTGCTATTATTGCTTTTCATTAGATTTATTATTGGAGGAAAATAAAGACAGCTGAGAGGAAAACTTCACAAGCAAATAATGTCATGGCCCTCACTCTGAGAGGCATTTAGTACCATGAGAAAGAAACAGGATGTTCAACTATGTAGAACCAGGTTTGGATTTACTACTCTCTCTTCCAAGCCATGTGACCTTATGTAAGTATTTAACTGAGCCTTGATTTTCTTTTCTGTAAAACGAGGTTAATAACAGTCATCCAGTGGGATGGCCTCAAAGATCAGACATAAATATGTGCATGATGCTTTGCATAGTGTAAAACATGCTGTGAGCGTGTTTTTGTTAATTTTGTTGATTTTACTGCAATTACCAGGAGCACAGTCATAGCCGGGTTTTCAGAAGTCATTTTAATTCATAAATGAATTCAAAAAGAACAACAGAAAGAGTTCCTGTTTCCACTAAAGGAAAAGTCTGCATCAACTTCATTCTGATGTTGATGGAGGAAAAAAAGGTCTTAACCTAAACACTGCATGAACACAAAATGTCATTCCAAGTCCAGTCAGAGTTGCCAAGAGCCATTATCAAATGCTGATTCACCTCCCCAGGAATGGAGAATCTAGAGGTTCAGTGGGGAATGTCCATGGGGTGAGTACAGTGTAATGTTTGTAAATTGAAACATTACCTTACATTCAACTCCATGCAGTGTTCTCACAGCCTTAACATTATACCAGTTCTCTCTTCCCTATCATTAAAAAGACTGAGCTGACTCCCCTAGTCACTAGTCCTTGAACTGTATGTATCAATGGAGATCTCACCACACAAAAATCTGGGCAATAAGGGGACGTTTACCAGACCTTCATTAGCCATAATGACAGCCAATTAGCAGGTCTTGCAGTTCACTGAACAGCTCTTCAGTGTGAGTGCTTGTTCCTCCAGAACCCATGCTCTCCAGTGGTGAACAGTTGCTCACACCTGCATGGCCTGATCCAGTTGTCTTCCTGAGTGTTACTGATCAGAATTACAACATTGTCTGATGGAATTCAAAGATGGCTGAGATCACAGCTGGCCCATCCTGAAAGATTTCCTGTCCCTAACGTTATTTCGGAGTCATTGTGAATACTTAATGCATCTTTCTAATGAGGTAAATCACAGTATGAATGCTGAAGATTCAAGTAGTAATTTAGCCAAAGTCATAGTCACCTTGTGCTGTTTGTGACACTATTTTCTACAAGAAAGTAGAGTCTGGTAACAGCAATTGATAGAGTAACTCATACATTTATTATGTAGGACATTTGACTAAAAATAACAGGACTGTGGTTTATAAACCATGCAGTAACATATGCACTATCCAATAAATGAATAGACCTGGTGATTGCAGAACCTTGATCAGTTGAACTAATGATGAAGTTAATAAAAGTTAGCCAGTCAGAATCAGAGGCCAACATTTGAGTGATCTAATAGTTCTGTAGAAAGAAAACTTTCTGTAGTTACACTATTAGGCTTTCATGTTTTAGCCAAGTATAAACTGTGTAGAAACAGTTACCAGGACCCAGAAAGTATTAGGAAACAATAAAATTTCAGTCTGGTTTATGAAACTTGGAAAAGAAGTATCTTAAGTAACCAGAGGTCTGGGCATCTTTCAGTCTCCTTCTCCAAGTCATGGTATTCTAGTGGAACAAGACACCTACTGTTAGTTAATGCACTGACATCAATGAAATCTCCACAGTTGGTAGTCTAACTATATCTGCATGACAAAACCAGTTGACATGCCAAGGTAGATGGGGAAAATTTCAAGGGGTCCCACCAGAAGAAGAACTACAGGCAATTAATGGATGCTGAGGAGGGGAGAATCATTTTTCTCCAGGGATTGGCTCCCTGAGAAGTTATCTAATCCCAAGTGGACAGCCCTAAAAACAGATATACACAGCACCACTAAATGGACTCAGTGCAGTGTATGTATGTATATACATATATATATATATTTATAAATATATGTATATATAACAATAGTAATCAAGAGATCATGAAATTGAGAGGGAGTGTAGAGGACATGGGAGGGAAAAGTGTTTGACCAATATGTTTCAAGATATTAAATGAAATATATTTTAAAAAGAGTCTAGAAGAAAAATTTTTGTGGTTGTTTTAAAAATGCAATATTGGTTCAGCTTTTCAACTTAAAATTGGTTCAGTATTCCCTCATTACACAAAGTTCACAATCTATAATTAAATTTAATAAACAGTTGTTATAATCTATAGTGTTTGCTTATGACAAATAACATTGTGCTCAGACATTAATATGTGAATAGTGGTTAGAAAATATTTCTGCCATGTGAAACATTTATAGTAATTAAAAATAATTCTTTACTCTCAGGTCGATGCAAATCAATAAATCACATGTAAGTGCCGATGACTCAGGTCTCAAAGCCTGTCCATGCCTTCTCTAAGCCACACTATACTTGGTGGATCTTTTTTCCTAAGCAACCACAAAATTCTAAAGCTTTACTGTGCATGTAATTCTCCAAAAGAGATGGTTAAAACATAAATTTTATACTACAAAAGACTCCAATTTACTATGTGCGAACAAAAGGAGCCCAGGAATTTTCAGTTTAAGTAATCACCCTGATGGATTTAGAAGCACTAGGGAAGGTCTAAATGTGAGTTTATTCTTCAACTGCCCATTTATTCTGCCTAGTTATTTATTCTAGTTGCAATTTTGAGAGGGAATCAATTTGAAACTGCTCAAAATTATTGTCAGAAAACTATGGAGAAAATTAATATAGGATATATATGTATATATGTATATTTATATACGATACATTGAGACACACAGACAAACACATATGGCAGGAAAAGAGGAGTTTGGGAGAATTAATGTCTCTTCTTAAAGAGCATGGAACTTACACAAGTTAAAAATGTACAAGAACTTTTCAAACATAAAGCTCTCAGTTCTATTTTTATTTCTAAAATCTTTACTGTGTTGGGGTTGAAAAGGAGTAGTCTGCCATCCAAATAATCACAGATGAATGAGGAAACCCATCAAGAAAACAATTGAGGAAACAGAACATTAAAGCAGAGTGGTACCTAATAAGCCAGATATTTATCCGCAGTAAGCGTTTGCAGAATAAATGAGCAAATGCCTTAATTAATGAACAATGAAAAATAGCTCACAAGACGAAATATATATTTAAATACATTAGAACTTCCACCTAACAAAGTTTTCTGGAAATGCAATTCAGGAAAGCATTCTGTAAAACTGTGTTAAATGACAATGTGCTGTTTAAGACTTTAGCTAGAACTATTTTCCTTTGAAGTGGCAGAAATTCCATCTTAAAGAGGTTTTAGGGTGAAAGAAACTACAGAGATCACAGAAGAGGAGCACCAAGGCTGTGTATTTTGATCTAAGGCACAGAAGGTCTATTCAAAACTTTAGCATTCTTGGGGCTGGACAGATGGCTCAGCAGTTAAGAACACTCTTCTTACAAAAGACCTGGGTCAAATCCCAGCACCCACATGGCAGCTAACAACTGTCCATAACTCCAGTTCCAGGGGATCTGACGGCCTCTTCTGTCCTCTGCGGACATTGCACCATATGGGTACATGTACCTACATGCAGG
Source organism: Nannospalax galili (assembly GCF_000622305.1). Lineage (NCBI taxonomy): Eukaryota > Metazoa > Chordata > Mammalia > Rodentia > Spalacidae > Nannospalax > Nannospalax galili. Next base: position 601,622 of record NW_008333035.1, read on the forward strand.
CAATACACGTATACATGTAAAATAAAAATAATAAAATATTTTTTAAAAACTTTAGCATTCTTATCTATAATCTCTGCAATTCCCTATTTATTCATTCTCAAGCAACATCCCCCTTATGGCCACCAGAGAAACTCTACATCGTATCCTCTCAGTGATTTTACCAGCAAAGAAAACAAAGAAAGAATACTTGTATACTGGAACAAACAATCCCTGATTGGACCTGGTTCACACAATACTTGCCGCATGCCCTTCACAAAGTCAGTCAGTATGAACAGGTTTAAACTTGCAATGTGCCTCTGGGCTTGTAGCATGGCTAACTACAGCTAAACAATATGGATTGAAAAAACATGGAGAAGTGAATACTAGTTTCCTAGAAAAATAATGTGCTGATACCCATAGAAAAAAAGCTGCTATCTAAAGTATACTGGAGATACTCTTAAAGGGAGGCTTTGCCAAATAAAGGAGACATGGGCTTTAAAGGGAAACTGTGAGTTCTCGTCTGCACCGTGAAATGCACCATGCTCCTAATTTCTTGGCCAGCGTACACATTGCTAATGATGCTTGGAAATTCACATATCCTGTTTATCCTTCCCAACCTGGGAGAAGTCATAGAAGACTGCCTCCGATGCCGAGGTTGCCTCCTGTTTTTCATAGCTTCCTGTCATCCCTTTACTCGGTGTGATGTTAACAATGATTCATTTCCTTCTAAATCCTCTGAGTTCAAGAACCACATTTTCCTTGCTCACTGCTGTGTTCAGAGCACTGTGCCAGGCATACAGTAAGTGCTCAATAAATATTTTCTGAGTTAATGCTGAATAACTGAGAATAAGTTACTTTCTCAAAGTTCTCCAAAATTCTGATTTGTCCTGTCCCTTCAAGAATAGGAATTACATCTGTAATCGGATATCTGGGTTTGTAACAAGATAGTTGTCAATGGACCAGGAAGTAAGCCCTCGCCAGATCTCAGCTGTGGAGATTATAGGTTTGCCAGCCTCTAGAACTGTGAGAAATAAATTTTAATAGTTTATTAAAGAATTTTAATACATAAAAGAAATGCCAATCTCAGATCTTCCCGTTTTCTGGAACTTATCATGCTCCGCCCCCACCAATGCCTCATAAATTGCAAGAGTATGTCATTGGCATTTTCTTCCTTATAGGTGACACAATGGAAGAGTTTCATCCCCAGAGACCTGAAAGAGCATCCTCCAATGACACCACAGGAGCATCCTTCAGAGTTAATGGACATCTGCAGCCAAAAGGCTTGTGATTTAAGCATCAAAATAAACAGATATCACAACATTTTAAACACACACTATATTTACTTTCTAGCTTTTTAATTATAAAATCAATGGAGTGTTAATGATTTTAGCATTAGCCTGCTCCCTGGGAGTTCTAGAACTTCTCTTTTTGAGGCATAAATTTGTAAGTTGCTCAATTTGCCTAATTTGTGAGGACTATTTCCATTAGTAAATATGAATATTTAATGGCAAGTAAAATTGGCATAAGACATTTCTCCTAAGCATCTAATGACTTACTGGAAGTAATGAAATATACTCGTTTACTGTTTTCCACTGTGAAACCATCATCTACCGATGTTTGGATGTTGTTCCTTACTTTGTTATAGATATGGTTTCTTGCTGAGATGCTGTTTTTGAGGTGAGGATTTTTCTCATTTCTTGGACAATGAAGGAATATCAGTGATGTGCAGAATGTTTGGCCAAATATGAAACAGCTGCAAAAATACTCTAAAATTTTCTCAAAACTTCATTACACTATTTGTTCCTACCAGAATCTAATATAAATGAAAAAAAATTATTCGTGTGTCTGTGTTTCGGTGTGTATAAATGTAAGACAATAATTTCAGTATGGGTATACTGTTTTATGGCTTTGAAAATCTGTATTTTATGTCACAAACCCTCACTCAAAGGTACAGAGTGAGCATCAAAGAGTTTCATGTGTTTGCCCATGTCAGAAACAAAACTCAACCCAAAAGTGGGAGTTAATGATTGTTTTCCTCTGTCCAAAGCCTCTCTAATATCTTAAAACAAAAAGATTTGCTTTCACCTAATACCTTATTTCAGCATGATTTTATTTGCCACTTTCTAGCTAAAGTTTAAGTGCTTGCCACAAAATAAGTATTCATTAAAAGTTGCCTATATTATTATTCTTTCTTTTAAAGCAAGATTTCTGAATAGAAATGGAAATTTTTTGGAAAGTAAGGTTCTATTTCTCAGAGATTATTATTATTATTTTAGATTTTTCATTTTATTATACAGGTTGCATGAGGCGATGTTTTTTAAACAACAGGTTTATTGTCATACAGTTCTGGCAGGTCAGAGGTCTGGCATGGTTCTCATGGGGTCAAAATCAAGAAGGTATCATCAGGGCAGGTGCCTTCTGTCGCCATAAAGACATGGTGAACTCGGTTTAATGGTGCAAAGCTAAAGTATTTAGGGCAAAGAAACTGGTGCCTGTAATTTACTTTTAAATGTCTCAAAAATAACAGGAATTGGTAACAGGAAAGATGGACTGATAGTGTAAAGACGGACAGATAGCAATAGTTTAAATAAGTAAGGTGTTAAGAATGGAGTGGTCATGGGCCAAGACCTGTTTATTTTTTCATTTTTATATTTGAGAATTCTCTCAATAAAATATTTGAGAAAATTGCCGATAATGTCATTACCTAGGCAACACTAGCCTTTCACTCATTTATGTGCATTTATGTAAGCGCCAGTGGCTGTCAACCAGAATCAATTTTGACCCAAAGGGACCCCAAGTAATGTCTGGAGACTTTTCTTTTGGAGATATAATCTCCCCAATATAGTCTAAGCTTGCCTGGGACTTACCATGTAGGCCAGGCTGGTCTCAAACTCATATGCTCCTGCTTCAACCTCCTGAGTACCGGGGTGTGATTTTTGAGGGCACATATAACATGCTTTGAAGATATTCTCCCAAAACCTTTCATGCCCCACTTCCTACTAGTCCCCTTTGTCCCTTTAGACAATTTTGCTTTTCTATTTCTATCCATACAGAACTGTACTCATCTGTAAAGTCGAGGACACGGGAGAGAAAACGTGGTATTTGTTTTTCAGAGACTGAATTACCTGAATGTGATTATCTCCTGTTTTATCCACTTTCCTGCAAACAGCATAACTTCATTCTTCCGTATGGATGAAAAGAATTCCATTGTGTGTACAAGCCACATTTTCTTTGTCTACTCCATGTTATTGTATGCTAATTATTCTCCTTTTAAGGACTGTAAGTAGAACTCATATTCCATGGCTCTATGTTTACATAATCAGCCTATCTATGAAACAGAGGAAAAATTCTTTAAAGGGTGTCAGTGGTAGAGGCTTCATGTAACTGTCATAGAATAAAATCTCCACTTATGTTTGGAAGCTTCTCCACTGCTACCAATCATTTGGACTTCTCTTTCCAGCCACAGGGAGGGTCACAGACATTTCAAGGCATCTGGTTTGTATCACGTTTCACTAGTTTTTTTCTACCTTTCTAGTTTTCATTCTTTTAATTTTAAGCTCCTCTCTTTATTCTTACATGAAAAAGTGATTTAAAGCTACTTTTGCAATCCTTTAAGAATATTTGGACGTAGAGGTCCTAAAAGAAATATTTTCCATCTAGAATGCCATTTTCTTGTTTTGCTTGAAAATATAATTTTACTTTGTTGATGTAGATAAAATAGATTCTAAAATTAATACTTTATAGAATCTGATCTTCTGGCCCAGGTGAAATATGTATGAACCCTATAGTCAATCTGATTTTGCCCAAGGGAAACACATTGCTCTGAGTGATAGGAAAGTGGGAAAATCACAGACAGATAAAGTACAAATGGTACATGATACTAAGTAACTAGAAAACTTTTACTTAGTTCTGCAAACTTCTCATTTCTTCAGCAAATGACAAGAATATCTAATGCATACACAAGTGTTGCCTGTTAGAGTTATAACCATTCTAACTGTATAGTGTAATGTTTAAAAACTTAGCCTCAGTGTGAGTTAGTTTATAATACTTAGGAATAGCTAATGATAATCACTTATTTGTTACAGCTAGTAAAGTTTGTCACCGCTGGTACTAGTTTGTTGCAATTAAATTGTATTACATTTCATTACTATAACACATTGGCTATTTCACATTATAAGTTTAATTCTGGCTTACTAAAATCCCAAACCGGGAATTCATTTTTTTAAAAATATTATTTTTATTTTTTGTGTATGAGTGTATTGTCTGCATGTGTGTAAGTGCACCCATGTCATCCAATGTCCATAGAAGTCAGAAGGGGGCATTGAATACCAGTTGTTAGCTGCCATATGGGTGCTGGGAATCAAACCCATGTCCTCTTCAAAAACAGCCAGTGCTCTTAATCGCTGAGCCATCTCTCCAGGCCCAGGAACTCTTATCTGCAGGAATTTGTTTTCTGCATAGAGGTTTGGAAAGTCATCCTCCCCCAACCTGTAGATCTTTAATCTTCATCACCTAACTTCCAAGGTCAAGGTAGAGCTGTGCAAAGGGAAAGGACAGGAGGTATGAAATCCTACACAGGAGGCCTTTACAGATCAGTACAGAGCTCCTCCTGGCAGACCTAGGTGCTGTCTAATCACATAGTTATATCCAGTAGTAAGAGAAGCTAGGAAATACAGTCCACCACAAAACAAAAGCAATAGTAACAACAAAAATACACACATTAACACAAACAAAATAAACAACAACAAAACTCCCATAAAGGAAGTCTCTGCTACAAGCTTGGAAGTTAAACAAACTGGCTTGAATACAGGTTCCAAGCTTGACAGCATGAGATGAATAACTAAAGCTTTAAATTTCTCCATGTATACAATTGGAATTATAATATCTCCATACCGTTGATCATGAAAATAAGTGAAACAATAATAAACTTGCAACATTTAACAAGTATTTGGTAAGAACTAGGTAATTATCTCTGCCTTTTTCCAAGTCTTTGTCACAATCCATCTATAAAAATGGGACAAGTATTATTTATCTCTCATTGCTATAAGATTATAGCAGATAAAACACAAAAGTAGCAAACATTTTTTCATGACTACAGTATTCATACCCTATACAATAAGATTTTGCAGCAATTCCCATGAAAATACAATCTATTTCCACTCCCCATGAATCTGGCCTTGTGAATTCTTTCAGTAAATAGCAGAAATGTGGCATTGTGCTAATTCTGAGCTTCCAGCAACTGTTTAGGGCACCTGGACCATATACAAAGAAGACCAGGCTTTCTGTGAAGCATGACAGACCTTATGTCCCGGGTAAGTTTATCTTAGACTAATCCAACTTCCAGGTAATTCAACAGCTTAACCCCAACATAAGAATTAGCCCAAGTAATAGCTTGACCCATATCAGAAGAACCATCCAATCAACTCACAGATGAATGAGCATAATGAATTCTGGTATAACCCCTGAAGTCCCAGTCAGAAACATCAAGAGAATCTATTACCCATTTAGTAACTGACAAGGCCAAGAATGTACTCAATCTATAGAGTCGAAACCTATGTCCATAACTGCTTCCATATTCTAAGATCATTGTGTTGTCAAATTTGCTGAAGTAATCAACAAATACAAGCCACTTATGCTGTGCTCTATTATTAACCTCTATGGGACAAGGTACTATTTGTCTTCTGTGTGTCAGTTGCTCACAATTGTATCTCTAAAACTAGTGCCGCACCTAACATGTGACGCAAATTCAGGAAAGATTTATTAAATAAATTACCCAAGATTACCTTCTCATATAAAGCATTAATGAGGCCTGCCATCAAAAAGATGAGAGTCTAAAATAGAAGAAAACACAGAGACAGAAGCATGGTGATGTACAATGGCTAAGTGCCACAGGTGAAGGAACAGTAGAGCACCAGCAGACTGTAGAGGCAGTAGGAATTACCTAGTTAAAGAGAAGCAGTAAAATGGTTCACTGAAGTGATGGCATTTGGTTTTATACTCAGTGATAATACTGTGAACACATGGAAATAATGAACAGGACATTGCAGGCATGGGATCTCAGGAGCAGCCCATGGAAACAAGAGACAGTGATATTAGCATAAAGAAACAGTGGTTTCTACTCTGTGAAAAATAAATCCTATCTGCCTTGCAAGTCAAAGTCTCCATGTAGTCACACATCCCCAATTTCCTCCTCCATAATTCAGACCCCAACAGTTGTCTAAATCTAATCCCAACCTCTTGATCTTCTCTTCTTTATCCATCTGTTGATTCTTATTGATTTATTCATCCCTTTGATAAATATTATTATATCTGAGAACACAGGTAGGCAACATTTCCAAAGATTAGATAGGAGAAGGCATTTCATCTAATCATTTTAAGATAGAATATATGATCTTAAAAGGATCGTATACTATGGGGCTGGAGAGATGGCTCAGCAGTTAAGAGCACTGACTGTTCTTGCAGAGGACCCAGGTTCGATTCCCAGCACCCACATGGTGGCTAGGAACCGTCCTTAACTCCAGTTCCAGGGGAATCTGAAGCTCTTCTGACTTCCGTGGCATTACACAACACAGGCGTGCTCACATACATGCAGGCGATACACTCATACAAGCAAAATAAAAATAATGAAGTAGTTTTTAAAGGCTCATACGCTCAAAGGATCCCTTGTACTTCCTTTTTCACTTCTTTTTTCTTCACATTTTTTCTTTCTGCTTCTTTTTAAATTTATTGATTTATTATTCTTCGATGGTCTCCTACATATATACATATATATGTATATATAGTGAATTTTAATCCCTTTTAAGCCACCTACTAACACCTAGGCTCCATCCCCCCTGCCCTTATTCTCTTGCTGAAACTCTCCTCCCCAGCAAGTTTCCTTCCTATTTTCAGGTTGTGTGTGTGTGTGTGTGTATGTGTGTGTGTGTATGCATGTGCCTGCATGTACATGTGTGTGTACATGGGTGAGTATGCATTTGCCTGCATGTATGTGTATGTGTGAGTGTGCATGTGCTTGTGTGTACTTGTGTGTGCATGTGCATGTGTGTATGTGTGTGTGACTCACTGAGTTCAAATAGGATGGCCTATATGAGCATGGGTGGGAGGTTATTTACTGGAGCATGGGCAGCTTATCAGTAATTACACCACTGAAATGTAACACTCCTTTTCCCAGACACCAACAGTTTCTCAGGAAGGGGTAGGGTCTCATGAACCCTTAGCCCTTCCATGGTGAAATGTTGATGAACCCAATCTTGTGCAGGTAAGCCCAGCTGCAGAGAGTTCATGAGTGCATTAGCTACATCATGTGCAGAAGACACTGATAGCATCGTCCACAAACTGACTCTTAAAAGCAGTCTTCCCCCTCTTCCACAATGAGTCTTGGGAAAGGAAGTAATACAGAGGTTCCATTTAGGACTGAACATCCCATAGTCTCTCATTCTCCACACTTTGATCAGTTGTGAGTTTCTGAATGAAACACCATCCACTGCAAAAAGAAGTTTCTCTGTTGGGGACTAAGAACTGCACTATCTATGGATATAAAACATGTTTATAAGGAAGTCTGATATTATGCCCATTTAGAACATAATAGAAGTAAGTTCTCTTCTAAGGGCTATGATCACCCCATCCATGGGTTCTTGGCCAAAGATACAGAATCAGGCATGAGTTATATCCGGAACTGACCTTAAGTTCAATAGAAAGCAGTTGGTTTCCCTTACAAGATTCATGCGTCTATAGGACCAATGAACCTATCTTGCCAGATCAGTTGCTTACTGTAGCTCCCAGAGCTTACAGCAGGGTTAAGAATGCCGATGACCTTTTTTCCCCCAGAAGCCTGTGGAGTGAGGAACTTCTAGGTCCGTACTACCTTAATTTCTCCATATCCTGTTACCAAAGTGTATGGTCTTCAGCAACAAGGTCTTACCAGCAAGCTCTGGTTGGCAATCACGAACAGATAAATAGCAGTGTCTGTGTTGCTTTGAGAGTCTCTGGGACTCCTTGACCAACCACTTGAAGGGAGGTGTCTCACGACTGGCACCAAGATTTTGTTTAATACTCTAAGACCCCTGGACAAACCATTACCCCCTAAGTAGGAAACCTCCATTCAAGCTCTTTTTATTTTATTATGACTTTTTGTGAGCTTATAAAAAAGTGGGTTTCCATATGGCTTTTTCAAACATCCTTAGAGTTAATTATCCTTCTCTGTACTCCCTCCTCTGCCTTCTACACCCATTCCCCTCTCCAGTTAACCTTTCACCCCATCATTCCTCTTTCCCACACACTTCATACTATCTGTGCTCTACAGTCACTCTCTCCCTTAAGATCGTCTCCCTCCCATGGTCTTTTTCTAGTGCCCTGAGTTCTTTAAGTTCTCCAAATTAAACATACCAATCTAAATAATTGAAGCTAGGATCCATATAGGAGAGAAAATGTGCAGTGCTTTTCTCTCTGGGCCTGGGTGGCCTCACTCTATAATTTCTTCAGTTCCATTTATTTATCTGAAATTTTCATAATTTCATTTTTCTTTACAACTGGGTAAAATTCTACTGTGTATATGTACCACATGTGTATTAGCTATTCATCAGTTGATAGACATCTAGGCTGTTTCTATTTCCTAGCTAATTTGAATACAGTATCAATGAACATGGATAAGCAAGTATCTCTAGTAGGATACAGAGTCCTTTCGGTATATTCTCAGGAATGGTACAGATGGGTCATGTGGTAGACCTGTTTCTAACCTTTGAGGGACCTGTACACTGATTTCCACAGCAGCGGTACCAGTTTTCACTCCCATCAGCAACGAATAAGGGTTTGCCTTTCTCCACATCCACACCAGCATTTGTTAGCGTTTGTTTTCTTCTTCTCAGCCATTCTGACTAGGGTAAGAAGAAATCTCAAAGTAGTTTTAATTTACATTTCCCTAATGGTTAAGAATACTTCATATTTTAAAAAAAACATTTCCTTAGCCATTCGTATTTCTTATCTTCAGAACTCTCTGTTCACTTCCATAGTCCATCTTTAAATTGGATTGTGTTCATGATGTTTAGCTTTTTAGTTCTTCATATCTTCTCTAATCCTCTGTCACATGTACAGCTGGAAAAGGTTTTCTACCTTTCTGACATCTACCTCTTTACTCAATGAACAGTTTTCTTTGCAGGACAGGAGATTTTGAACTTAATGAGGTCCAACTTGTGATTGTTGGTCTTATTGTCGTTAACCATGATCCCACTCAGAAAGACCTTGGGGATCCTATACCCTGAAGCGCACTCCCATAAGTTTCAGAGTTTCAAGCCTAGCACTGAGGTCCTTGATCTGTTTGGAACCGAGTTTCCTGTAGAGTGAATGATAATGAGCAAGCTTCATTCTTCTACATACAGGTACTGAGTTTTCCCAACAATATTTGTCAAAGATGCTGCTGTTTTTTCTCCAGTGTGTATTTTTTGGCCTCTTGGTCAAAAGTCATTGATGAAGGTATATGAACTTATATCTGGGTTCTCAGTTCTAGTCCATTGATCAATGTCTCTGCTTTCATGGGAGCACCATGTTGTCTTTATTGCTATGGCTCCTTCATATGAGTTAAAATCAGTAACGGTGATACTTGCAACAGTGTTTTTAGTGTTCAGGATTGTTTTGACTATACAAGGCATATTGTGCTTCAATATGAATTTTAAAATTGTTTTTTTCAGCCAGGTGTGGTGGCACATGCCTTTAATCCCAGCACTCAGGAGGCAGAGGCACGTGGATCTCTATGAGTTCAAGGCCAGCCTGGTCTCCATAGCGAGTTCCAGGACAGCTGGGGCTACAGGGACACCCTGTCTCAAAAAAAAAAAAAAAAAAATTGTTTTTTTCAATTTATGTGAGAATTACATTGGAATTTTGAGGAGGATTGCACTGAATCTGTCGATTTCTACACTCCGTGAGCATAGGAGGTCTTTCCATCTTTTGGTGTCTTCTTCCATTTATTCAGTGTCTTCAAACTTTCATTGTTTAGGTCTTTCACTTCCTGGGTCATATTTTTTCCAAGGTATTTTTTTGGCTTTTGTGAATGGGATTATTTCACGGATTTCCTTATCGGTGTGTCTAGCTTTGGTATATGAGAAGGCTACTGATTTATGTAAATTAATTTTGTGACTTCCACTTTGCTGAAAGTGTCATCTCTAAAGATTTCTTTGTGGAGTCTTTCGGGTGTCTCATTTATAGAAACATATCATCTACAAATAGGATTACTCTAAAAATCTTCTTTCCTGTTTGTGTCCCTTTTATTGCTTTCTCTTCTCATGCTCTAGCTAAGACTTCAAGCACTACACTGAATAGGAGCAGTGAGAGTAGACATCCTTTTCTTCTTCTTAATCTTAGTGAGAATAAAGTTTTTCTCCATCTAACATAATGCTGGCCATAGGTTGGCTGTATGTAACCTTTATTATGTTGATGTATTCTCTCTGTATCTCTAGTCTCTCCAGAGCTTTCTTCATGAGGGGATGTTGGATTTTTATTGAAGAACTTTTCTGCGACTATTGAAATTATCTTGTGACTTCTGTTTGGAATGTGTGTGTGTGTGTGTGTGTGTGTGTGTATGTGTGTGCATATATATATATGTATGTATGTATGTATAATTGATTTGCATATGTCGGATGATCCTGCATGTCTTGAATGAATGCATCTTTTTTATGTGTTCTTGAATTCAGTTTGCAAATATTTGATTGATAATTTTCTAATCTAAGTGTTCAGGATAATTGACCCATAGCTTGTTTCATCTTTTCTCTCTCTCTCTCTCTCTCTCTCTCTCTCTCTCTCTCTCTCTGTCTTGCTCTAGCTCTCACTCTCTCTGTCTCTCTCACTCTAGCTCTTGCTCTCTCTCGCTCTCTCCCTCTCCCTCTCCCTCCCTCTCCCTCTCCCCCCCCACCCCGTTGGGCCTTTAGTAGGGCAATGATAGGCTAATTTGAGAATATTGTTGCTACTTTTACTTTGAAGGTCTGATAGGATTCTGATAGCTAAATCCAGCTATTCCTGGGCTAAAAATAGCTGGCAGGTTTTTTTTTTTTTTTAATTACTGATTCTATACCATTTTACTACATATCTGTTTAAGTTATTTACATCATCATGGTTTAACTTTGGTAGGTTATATGCATTTATAAATTGATCTAGGTCTTTTAGATTTTCCATTTTAGTGAAACATAAAAATTTTAAAGTATGCTACTATGATTTTCTGAATTTCTGTTATAATGTATGCCTTTTCACCTCTAATTTTATTAATTGTGGTCGCCTCCTTTCTTTTGGTTCATTGATGAAGAGTTTGTTAATCTTATTTATCTTCTCAAGTAACCACGTCTTTGCTTTACTGATTATTTGCAATTTTTTTGTTTCTATCTCGTTAATTTCTGCACTTGTTTTTGTTATTTCTCCTTGTCTACTATTTTGGACACTGTCTTGTTCTTGTTTTTCCAGTGTGATAATGTATATCATCAGGTTGTCTATTTGAGATTGCTCTGATTTTTAATATAAATTTCCTTCGTTGTATTCTATAAGTTTTGGTATACTGCTATGTTTTCATCTTAATTTAATTCTATGTGGTTATTTTTACTTCTATCATGAGTTCTTCAGTGGACCAGTCATCATCCAACAGTGTCTAGTTTAATGCCCATAAATTTGTGTATTTTCTGTAGCTTCTTTTCTATTAATTTCTGGCTTTATCTCATTGTGATCCAATACAATACAGGATATTATTTTAATTTCAATTGTTGGGGTTTGCTTTGTGTCCTATATTGTCATCTATTTTACAGAAAGGTTCATGGGCTCCTGGGAAAAATGTGTATTCTTTGGTATTTGGATGTGATGATATTTTGATATCTGTTAGGGTGATTTGATCCATGATGTCATTTAATTCCAATTTTCCTTATCCTTGCTCAGTTGATCTGTGTAATCATGAAGGTTGGATATTGAAGTCACCCACTACTACTATGTTGGAGTTAATCTGTGAGGTTAAATCTAGTAATCTTTGCCTTAAGAAATTGGATGAACTTGTGCTTGGTATGTATGTGTTTAGAATTATAACTTCCTCCTATTTGATTTTTCCCTTGATCAGTATGAAATGATCCTCTTCTGCTCTTGTCAATAGGAATATTTTAAGTCTATCTTGTCAGATATTACAATTGCAATGATTGCTTGTTTCTTGATTCCATTTCCTTGGCATATTTTTTCCCACCTTTCACCCTAAGAGAGTGTTTCTCTTTAATGGTGGATGTATTTCTTAGAGGTAGCCTAAAGAAGTATTATGTTTTATAATCCAGTCTACTAGCCTGTGGTTTGGGTAGGGTAATTGAGAAAAATAATATTCAGAATTATTATTGAAAGGTGTGTATTGATCTATACCATTTTGTTTGGAGATCTCTTAGTTCTTTTGTTACTTAACAAGTATCTTAGCAATTATTATTTCTTCCTCCTGCAGCCTTCTAAGTATGTTTTTATCTTTCTCTTAAATCTGAAGTATTTCCTCCAGTATGCTCTGTAGGGCTGGCTTGATGATAATAAACTCCTTTAGCCTGCTTTTTACATGGAAATTATTTCTTTCACTGTTAATTTAAACAGATGGTTTTGTTGGGTATGTTAGTTTGGATTGGGAATTGTGATCTTTCAGAATTTAAAATGCATCTTCCCAACCCCTTCTTGCTTTTAAGTTGAAAAGTCAGCAGCTATTCTGATGGGCCTGCCTTTGTATGTGACCTGTCCCTTTTCTCTTGCAAATTTCAGTACGCTTTCTTCATTTTGTAAACTCAGTGCTTTCACTATACTATGATGTGAAGAGTTTCTGTACTGGCCCTGTCCATTTGGTGTTCTGTGTGCCTCTTGAATTTGGGTGGGTTTCTCATCCTTGAATTTGAAATAGTTTCTTCTCTGATTTTATTAAAAATATCTTCCATGAGTTTTACATGAAATTCTTCTTTTTCTTTCTATTCCTATAAGTTTCCTTTTTTTCCTTTTCTTTGTATTCCAAATTTCTTACTATTTCCTTCTCATACTTTTTAAAAATTCATCATTGACCTTGACTTTGATTCAGTTCCTGTGTTTTTCTTCAAACCCTGACATTCTATTTTCCACATGATCCATTCTGTTAATGAGACTTTACACTAAGTTTTTTATTTGACCTATTTTGTTTTCCATTTCCTTCATCATTTTGGTTTGGGTTTTCTACTATATTTCTGTCTCTTTATTGAATTCTGTTTACATATCATGAATTGACTTATTTTATTCAATTTGTTGTGGTCTCTTAGAAAATATTCATGTCCTCTTTCAGTAGTTTGAACATACTTATGATTATTCTTTTGAATTGTGTGTAACAAATTTAATCTAAGATATTTTCATCAGAGCCATTACTATGGATTGGTAATTTTGGAAGAGACAGATTTTCTTGTTTCTCTGGTTTCATCTTATCTCCAATCTGCTCCTACAGGATGAATACTGTCTGCAGTAGCAGTCAATGTCCAACAGCTAACCCACTCTGATAATGGTAGCAGATGACAATAACATGGACACTAGTTAACATCAGTTAATTTAGGGAGTAAACAAACCCTGACAGTACTGTATGCACCAATGTTATTTATAGTGGGTATGAACAGAAAGGAAAGGAAGAAGAAGAAAATAATCATGGTGAGACTAAAAATTAGGATTAGCTTTCTAGTTGGGAAGTAGAGGAAAAAGACATCGATAGAGTGGGAATAATAGAAACAAACAAAAAATGGGGATACATATTTTGGATTTTATTCAGATACTGTAGGCAAGATCAGTTCTAGATTTTGGAAGATATAACAATAACAAAAAGGGGGTAAAAAGAAAGATGAAAACAGGAGAGAAAGAGAGAGATAGCAAAAACACACACAGTAGAGGGGGTAGTGTTAGCCTGCTACATTGACCTAGGATTTTATATGCATAAGAAATAACTTTACAGGGGAAGAGAACTGCATGGAAATGTAAAATAACATAAAATCCATAGATTTTTCAAGCTCTTAAATAATCGCTTTGGGACAAGGTGATTAGAAGTTCCCTTGTGCAACGGATAGTGATTAACACAGAAACACACAATTGCCCAACTTGCAGAGGATAAGAGGCTAGAGAATACTTATCCCCGAATAAGATACATATATCAACCTTCTAGTCCCAAGGCTCAGGGATCATTGCTGAAGAGGGGGCAGAAAGATTGTATGAACCAGTCTCGGTGGATGACCATAAGGAAAAAGAGTTTTCCAGACAGCTGTTCAATTACTCATATGAACTCACAGCACTGGTGACAGCATGCACAAGTCCCATGCAAGTTCAAACCAGTCAAAATCCCAACTTAGACATGAGGAAGTGAGTAAGAATTTCCAACCTCACCTAAGGAAATTGTGACAACAGATGGTTGCTGGAAGGGGTAAAGACAGTCTCTTTTAGGTATGGGACTTTTGGTAGATTAACCAGGTTCCAGGGAATGTACCCACACTGAAGGATGTTTGGAAACACAAATTAGACTCCATATGCTATATTATATATAATATAAATAATAGAGGCAGGGGTAACAAGGGGAGGTAAAATTACCAGAGGGAATCTAATCACCATCAATACCATCAAATTATATTGTATGAAAATCAAAAAAATTCAGTAAAAAAGAACAAAAAAGAAGGAACAATGCATAATGTATTGCAACGGGGTAACTATTGCATATGACATTAAAAAGTAATGCATTATAGAAAAAAATCAAAGAAGGCAAAAAATTAAAGGAGAGTTGGGGGACATACGAGAAGATGGAGGGGAGCTGGAAGGAATGGAAATAATTTAAAAACAGTGCTCAGGTATGGAATTCTCAGAAATAAATTTTTAAAAAACCTGTCTTTTAAAAACTGAAGATGATTCCAAAAATTTATATATGCTAGATAAGAAATTAACACAAGGTGCAATAAACCTACTGTCAAACTTCTTTAAATGGAGTTCAGTAAAGGCTTCTGATAAGTTGACATTTAAGCTGAGTATAACTTGTCAAAAAGAGTTCAGACATGGAACAATCTAAAGAAAGAGTATTCTGGGTGTTGCAAACAGTCATTGCAGAGGTCTTAAGTCTAGAAGAAACCTAAATATCAAATAAATGACTAGCATTTTAAATTAGGTAAATACTTTAAAGAACTTAAAAAGAGATATTGGCATACCAACCAGGCAGTGATTGAAAATCCAAGCTAGCCTGAGCTCTCTGGAGATTATGTCACTCAGAACATTTGCACAATGAGCATGCGTGTGCAGTGTGAGTTTGCATGCTCTGTTAACCACAAATTATTTTTGGCTGTCAACCATGAATTGAAGGCCACCTCTAACCAGTTTGGCTTTCTTTCTCTCTATCTGTCATCCTGTCAGGTTCTTGGCATCCTGAATGCCTGTGCTGAAAATGGTGATCTTAACCACCGAAATCCACCCATCCATCCACCCCACCATGTGTCTGTCCCTGGCCAGAGATTCTCATCAGTAAAGTCAGCAGCAAACATGCTTCCATCTGTAACGTGTACACTCATTCTTCTGTCAAATAAGCCATTGGTGGCTCTCACCCTTGGAGTTGTTTTATTGATCAAGAAAAATACAAAGAACTTAATTTTAAAATTCAGTGCATTAAATGATTATTAAGATCTTAATTGAAAGTTTTATGCTATCCATGAAAAATTATCTATATGAATCTATCAATCTACACCTACTAGAACAAAGACAAGAGATATCTGCTTTCTTCACCAGACATATTTCCAGCCTGTGCATGCGTATACACACACACACACACACACACACACACACACATACACACACACACACACACACAAAACCCTATACTGCTGGTGTTTGTTAGATTTAAAGGAAGAAATGGAGAAGATGGTGTTTCTGTGTGACTTCCTTAATTGTGCAATTTATTTTGACCTGATGTCTGAGCACCTATTGAAAGCATCAGGCCAACATGTCAGTTGACTATCCCAAATGGAGACAGAATTAAATTACAACTTGAATGATGCCCACCAGAATGATTAAGTTCAGCATACTTTCTGTTCAAAATTATCTATATTTTTCTCTCATAACATCTAGCACACTTAATTGTTGTATTTTAAGGGTCTTATAGTATTTTATTTTGGAATATAAAGTCAATAACTATAAGAATTTTAACTGATTTGCTTATCATTTTAACTCCAGGTCTAACCTAGTATATGGCATATTTGTATTAATAATTCATTGACTTAATGACAACATGAATTAAATAAAACCTAAGAAACAGTTTTCTCTGTCTACATGAAATTCCAGGAACAAGTCCAATGATCTTAAATTGTCTTTACCAACCTCTATTCTGGCTACCATACACCACACTCTCCACACCAGAACTCATACCTGCATGCTGCAGCATTTTTCTGTAAGATGGCTCTTAAGGAACATCCAGTCCACTCATAGGCACAGGAACGGTGTAAAGTGTTATGTGCTAGAAGTGAAAGTCCCATAAAAACAAGGAAATTGGAGAAACGGGAAAAAAGACTTGCATGTTTTGGTAGAAATACATCTTCTGCTCATCCACTTAGAGTAACTGCTTCTCTGACTTTCCTCATGTCACATCCCTACCTAGTGTATATAAGACCTACCTGTTTTCAGGGTACATGTGAATTATCTAGTACTTCATACAGAGGTACAGGCTGGGAACTACCTAATCCTAGGGACATGACTCGGTAGAGGTTACAAATGTCTGTGCCTATTAAGACTATCTTTAAGTCTGATGTGAGTGGTATCCTTTTAAAATTTATTTTTATTTTATGAGTATGAGTGTTTTACCTTCATGTATGTAAGTGCACCACATGCATGCAGTGCCCATGGAGGCCAAGGAAAGCATCAGATCCCCTGGAACTGGAGTTATAGATGATTGTTAACCACCAGGTAGGCACCTGGAATTGAACCCAGGACCTCTGCAAGAGCAGCCAGTGGTCTTAATGGTTGATCCATCTCTCCAGTCTTGTGAGTGGTGTCTTATTCAAACAAAAATCATCATATGGGCTGGAGAGATGTTTCAACAGTTAAGAGCATCCTGGCTGCTCTTATAGAGGATCCAGGTTCGATTCCTAGTACCCACATGGCAGCTAACAACCATCCATAACTTCAGTTCCAAGGGATCAAATGTCATTTTCTATCCTCTGTGGCATTGCATGATATTGATGCTCTTACATATGTGCAAGCAAAATACTCATACACAAAAGATAAAAATAAATAAATCCAATAAAAACCCTTTTAAAATCATCATGTAATGTTGATTTCCCAAGGAGTGGAAGTAAAGAATCTGAGGAAAGAGTGGCTGGGGAGAGTTCACTAAGACAGCTGTCACCATATGATGAGTTGAAGAGAGAGCTCTCCATCCTTTAGGATGGTACATCTTCCAGCTTCCTTTGCCGTGGAAAACCCTCTTATTCCTTCTAACTTCAGTGATGTTCCTCCATTCCATTTCTCTGTCCTCCCTACCCATTCAGAGTTGGAGGTGAAGTCAAAATGAATAGAATAAGATTTTTTTTTAAATCCAACCATCTGTTCTTTCTTCCCTGATTTGAAGGTGGAGTACCAGAGGCTGAAAGGTTGCAGATGCCAGGGGTCATCTCAACAGCATGTGAAGAAGGTCTGTGTGTAGTGGGAGAGGGATGAGATTACCAAACCTAGACCAACATAGAGCCTAGAGAGAGAGACTGCTAGATCCAGCCGCATTGAACCTAGGTATGACTGTCCCAGGATCCAGCTCCTGCAGCAGCTCTGTGGAGCCCAAGTACCATTTCAGCCTTTTCAATACCCGTTAATCCAACATGTTTTGTTTGTTAATTCAGTTACAATTGGGTTTCTATAATTTTCAACCAAAAGACTCCTGATTAATTCAGTAAACATAATAAATAGTTATTGTGAAGATTAAGACAGAAATAAAATGAAAGCCACAATTATCCATAAAAATATTTAATTCAGAAAATCTATAATTTGCCCATTAGTTGCCATTCAGTACTATATCACACATATTTATGTATATTGTACAATCTGCTTCCCGTGTTTCTCATAAGTCCTGGCATATAAGAAGCGCTGAGTAAATATTACAGTAATAGTTTTCTGGCTTCTGCATAATCAAATTCATCACCTCATTATGCATAATTCAGTCTTTTTTTCACACAATTCTGACAGTTGACATAAAGGACTTTTGCTGTTTCTATTTATTGGGGTTGAGAAAAATTTGTTTTTTATAGTTTTCTGGGCTATGAAGTACCCATTTACTATTTCTTATAGAATCTCAATTTCCTTCTGCTAAACATGATTTCCCAAACAGAGAGCATGCAACTAAAGAAACGTGTTAGCCATGATTTCACACTTGCAATCTGAATCTCAAAATCTTAAAAAGCTGCAGCCCAGCTAGTCAGCTGTGGTGACAGGACCACCCATGAGTGATGACACCACTGCCCTGGACTCTCCTGGTTCATGCCAATCCCTAAGCCTGCTCACTCCCAGCCACCCAAAGAGTATGTACTAAGGATAAGATTCAGTAAATTCTTTGGTGCTTTCATTGATGAGTCAGTCTTTGTTTCAACCAAAAATTATAAAGCATTTTCATTAGCTTTGGATATAGATTTCTGCAACAAATTGTTTCAGTTTTTCTAACAACAGCAAACCCTGTTCATTTTAGTGACAGTAGTGACAGTATTGTTGATATGAAAAATATTTGTATCTTGTGTTCTTATGTTTTTACATACATTATCTCATGTAAGATTCATGGCAACTCTGAGAGATGGTTGCTAGAATAATTTCCATTATACAGTTGAAGGAAATGAGGTTGTCTGAATTAAAACAACTTCCACAATAGATATAGTAAGTTTTTGGAAATGGTATTGTCATTTTATATCTGTTCTTTTTATCTACTCAACTTGTTTTAATGTTGTTTCACAAATGGTGAAAAATACTAAATTACAGACAAGGAATAATCATAATGCTGTGGCCAATATTATAAATATGTAATCATAAATTTAAAACATTTTCTGGTTTAAAAAATAAATCTGAAAGACTCCCAACTTGTATAACTCTTAACTGTAGGGAGAAAAAAAGTCCTTGACCAGTACCTGGGAGACATGAAGGAGAAGTAGGCAAGAGTAGTTAGCATGACAAGACCCCAACTGGCACACCCTGCAACCCTGTTCAGCATGGAAGAAGCCAGAGTGGTCTGCATCCCAATTCCCCATTGGCAAATTTGGGGAAACCTCTTCAGGGGATGGTATAATAAAAACATGAGGTAAAAATTGGCTAGGCAGTCATGGTAAAAAGACTCCAAAGAAAAGTAGTCTCTTTCTTGGCTAAAAGTCAAAATGTCTTTGGGCCTCTTAGCAGCCTGGTATGCACCAAAGTCCAGAAATATCAAAATATTTGAGAGCTTTTGTCTAATCCTTAAAAGTTGTAGGTTACCTCTTCAAAAGGGCGGGGAGTATTGGAGAAATACACAGCCCCATAAGTTCTAAGGAAACCTGGGTTTACTCTTTCAAGCCCCTGAAACCACCTGGTGGGCATGCACCTCAGTCTTACTAAGTACATGACTACAGAACAGCTAAAATGGGACTCTCACAATGGAGATGTGTGTATACTAGTCCATGTTCTCCCCCACATTTATATCTATAGCAGAGAGAAAGGGAGGAAAGACTTCACTTTGACCCAGGTCTCTCAAGGGCCAAGAGAAGTCCTGCTGCCATCCTTGTGAAAGCAGGCATTGCAGGTTCTGATGCCTTGGCTGCTGCCACCCTAGCCACAGGCAATAAAAATTTTAGGCTTCTAAGCTCTCAGATAGACAGAGATATCAGACATCTATAGGACTCCATCAGGCAGTTGGAGAGACAGGTTAACTTTCCAGCTAAAATGGTGCTACAGAACAGAAGGGGGATAAGCCTACTCTTCCTAAAGGAAGATGGCTCATACATGGCTTTAGGTCAGGTTTGCTGGTTTTATGCCAGAAATTCAGGTGTAATTGAGTTTTACTGGGTCTCTGGTGATACTCCTCCTAGGCTTTACAGTGCGCTCATGCCTCCTAAATTGTCTAACCAGATCGATCAAGAGGCACCCAAATGCTTTCAAAATTAGGGTTCTAAGGACCCTATATGAGCCTCAAAATCACAACAAGCCAAAGATTTGACTTATGTCCCAGAGCCAGTGGGGAATGTAATACCTCGAGCGCCTCCATTTTATGTAAGTTTAACTGGTCGATCATCTGGTCATAGGACCACCCCTAGGAAGGAGGGTTATGCTAAACAGATGGGCAGAATACCTAGTACATTAATGAGATAGCAGCTTTTTCCTGCCTGGACTCCTGCCTACTGGCACAGAACTTCCTAGTTATAGCCATGTAATCTGTGAGTTGCCCGCTTCCCTGAATTCTTCAGGGAAGCATAATTTCCCTTTTTCTTCTTCATGCCTTTCTTACTAAACATGCTTTCTTTAAGGCTTTGGGCTGCCCCTAGCATCTTGTGTTTCTTTACTTTTTCTCTAAAGCTTCCTTCTCCCAGCCATGTGGCTGTCAGTCAGCCACGTGTCTGACCTCCAGTGCAGGCCCTATGGCTTTCTTTCCTTCTCCCCACCATTCACCACCTCAAGGCAGCTGCCAAGGTTACCATCTCACCTGCCCTGAGAATTTCTTTTTCTTTGAAATTCTAAAATCTTAAAAACTTAAATAAATAAGCCGGGCGTGGTGGTGCACGCCTTTAACCAGCACTCGGGAGGCAGAGGCAGGCGGATCTCTGTGAGTTCAAGGCCAACCTGGTCTACATAGTGAGTTCCAGGACAGCTGGGGCTACAGGGAGACCCTCTCTCAAAAAGACCAATAAATAAATGAATAAATAAATAATAAACAAATAAATAAATAAATAAATCTGGTAGTCAATGCAGTTCTGCCAGGTCTCTGTGTCTAATAGGGCCAGCCTCTATGTTCCTGACAATGCTAGCCTTTATCCATTTTTCCAGGTCCTCCACATTTGCCTCTTCTTCCTCCCATTTGTTCCATCAAAGGTCCATGACACCCTGGACCACCTCATCTTCCTCCTCCAAAGCCACCTCAGCCCATTCCATGGCCAGCTCAAAAGCCACCTCTGTCTCCACCACAGCCATCTCTGAACATTCCACCCTGACCACAGCAGTCCATAAGGCCCTTACTCCCAGCATGCCACCAGGACCACCTCTGTCACAATCACCACCAGAGGTGGGAAGGCTGGTGGGAGGAAGCCCTCAGGCTTAGGGGCCTTACACTGGTTGCATTCTGTTCTCCAAGAGAAGTTCTGATTTCAACAACCCGGATTGGGACACTGCCGGTCTCCAGCTTAGTGCTGGAAGTTTCCTCCTCTAGAGGAGTTTCCTGGAGAATTTCAGGGGCTCTCTTAGGGAGAAGCCTCCTTTGTCTCCTCCACAGCCTCCCATGTGACTCATGGTTCCCCCAGGACCTCCTGGGCCACCAGGACCTCCTTGGAGTGGTGGTGGAGTTCCTCTGCCCTCATGGGGTGGCATGCCACCCCACAGACTGTTGACTGGAGGTTTCTTTTGGGTAGGAGAGACTTTAGCTTGTTCCTTGAAAATCTTTCCCATCAAACCACTCCACAGCAGCCTTGGCAGTTGGTGGATCTTCATAGGACACTATGGCATCATCTTTGGACTTTCCTGTTTCCTTATCCAGGTAGATGTGGATCACGGGTTGCCCAGCTCTCTTATTCATCTTAACAACCTCACACTACTTAAAGAAGTCTGCCAAATCATTGAGAATCACATTGTCCTTTAATCCTTGTACATAAATTGCACTGTTGTCAGAATCTTTGTCAGGGTCTATAAGAAGGCCTAGATCAAAGTCTTGTCCTTCATCCATGGGTCCACCAGGCTTATTGAAGCCACCTCACTCTCCAGCGCTGCCCATTCCACCATGTCCTCCTCCTGCCCACCTCTGCTGATGCTTCCAAGATCGAATTCCCATCTTTCCCTGCCCCAGTCATCAGGGCCACTCATGCTCTGGTTCTCTACTGCTCCAGAAAATCCTACAGACTCCTGTCCATAAACACCCATGCTACTCGGGTGGTCCTGTCGGAATGAACTCTGCTGCCCATAGCTGCTGCTCCCTTGGCTATATTGACTTGGAGCCTGGCTGTAGGATCCAGTCTGAGGGGTTAACTAGTGGGAGGCTGCTTCCCATAGCAGTTTTCTTGACTATAGCTACTGTACTGTCCATAGCTGCTCGGCTACCCATAGGTGTTCTGAGAGTAACTACTCTGATCATAACTAGTTGGTTGTGAAGAATAACTGGTAGGAGGATAGGTGAAGGTGTGGTGACAGGCTGCATGCTGTAGCTCCCAGGTACCTGGGTATAACTGCAGTTGCTCTGAGCATATCCAAGGCTGCGGTGGTTATAACCCCCTGTGCTAGATTGAGGTTGACGAGTCTCAGTGGGCTTGTTACCATCCTGTGGTCTTGCAGGTGCTGTGGCTGCTGGCTGCTGTCCGTAGGCTGGGTAAGAAGGCCAAGTTCCATAAGCAGACTGTGTTGCATAGGAGGCCTGGGTGAGGTGACTGTTACGGTGGTGGTTTCATAAGCACCCAGAGCTATACCCCTGGACAGGCTGACTGTATGTCTGAAAGAGATAGTTGGAGTAGTATAACCAGTGGGAGGCTGTCCATAAGAAGATGCATATGCAGTCTGCCCATTGGTGGCAGTGCTCTGAGCCTGGGTATAGCTGACATCAATAGATTGTCTTGTTGCCCATATGCCTGGGTACTTTGTGCATATCCTTGAGTTGGCTGGGTGGTGTAATCACTGTAGACCTGCTGGACTGCAGTTTGGCTATAGGTACTATAATCCATGGGCGCCATTTTCTCTCCCTCTTTGTTCTCTCAATGTCTATCTCCCTCTCACGTTCCCCTTAGGCCTTTATGTCCATTTTTATGCGCAGTCTTTTCTCTTAGACCCAAGATCCTCTCCTGACACCTACTCATCCTGAAAGGGAAAAAGAATCACCTGCTAAATCACCTGTGGCCTCAATGTTGATGTGCCATGATCCTCCCCCATAACTGCCAAGTTACCAGGCAACAAGCTGTAAGATGAATAGCATGATAAGATGAAATAATTGCAAGAGGAATTAATTGATCCCATTTTACCTTCAGAATTATGCCTCACACTCTGCTCTCTGCCATTAACTTTCAGTAATGAAACGTATACATTTGTTTTCTACAATCTTAATATATTTCCATAAAATATTTGTCTATTATTTCAATGGCATCAAAGCTTACTGTATAAAGACATTTTACATAAAGTTTATGTTGATTATTTTTGTGATGATTATATTGAAAGAATAGCTTGAACTTCTTGCCAATGACATCTCCATTTTTCTTTGTATTTCTTGAAAAGCATTGATCAAAATAAACCTTGTAATTGTCACTACACCTCCGTGCAGAAGCTATAGGTATAGAAGTTTTTATGATAAGGTTGATCAATCAGCTTGTTAATATTCATAAAAGCAGATACTGGGAAGCTGGAGAGATGGCTCATCGGTTAAGAGCACTGGTCTCTCTTGCAGAGGACCTGAGTTTGGTCCCCAGCACCCACATGGTTCCTAATAACCATCCATAACTCCAGTTTCAGGGAATATGATGCCCTCTTCTGACCTCTGTAGGCATTGCACAACATGGGTGCATTTACATACATATAGGCAATACACTCATGCACATAAAATAAAATAAAAACAGTAAAATATTTTTTTAAAGCAGGCAAAGAAGATGGCTCAGTTGGTAAAGCGCTTGCTTATTAAGCATGAGGATCTGAGTTTGATCCCCAGAACCCAGGTAAAAAACAATCTGATGGTATAGCACACTCCTATAATCCCAGTGACACTGAGGTAAAGACTGGCAGATCTCTGGAAACCTGCTGGCCAGATACTGTAGCCTACTTAGCAAAGTACAGTCCAGTGAGAGATCTTATCTTAAATAAAAAGTGAAAGACAGCCGGGCATGGTGGCACATGTCTTTAATTCCAGCACTCGGGAGGCAGAGGCAGGCGGATCTCTGTGAGTTCAAGGCCAGCCTGGTCTACATAGTGAGTTCCAGGACAGCTGGGGCTACAGGGAGACCCTGTCTCAAAAAGACCAAAAGAAACGAGAAGTGGAAGACAGAAATGTGGCTCCATGTAGAGTACTTGTCTACCATGCACAAGGCCCTGGGGTTAGTACTCTACACTAGGGACAGAGGTGAAAAGAACAAAAGATAAAAGCACCTGAGAAGTGACACCTGAGATTGCTCTCTGACCTCTGCATGCATGTGTACTCATGTGCAGGCGCACCTGCATAAAATCATGATTTCATATACACAGACACATGAACCTCCACACATACACATGCACACACACAGTAAATAACAAATAAATAAATAACAGATCTGTCCCTTTACATTCTTCCACAGGTTGATTTTTTTCATCTTCCATTTTACTATTAATATTTTAAGTTCCAATAGTTCTACCTGTTTTATTAAAGATGAATCTGGACAACTCTAGTACTTGGGAGGCTGAGGAAGAATGAATGCCACTAGTTTGAGTCCAGCCTAAGCTTCACAACAAGACTCTGTCTCAAAATAAATTGTGGGGCTGGAGAAATGGCTCAGCAGATGACCCAGGTTTTATTCCCAGCATCTATACAAGATCTCACAACTATCCATAGCTTCAGTTTCAGGGGATTCAATGCCTTCTTCTGACCTCCATGGGCATTAAGACATGGGTATACCTTATATACATTCAGACAATGCACTCATACACATAAAATAAAAATGATAATTTTTTTTCATTTTAATTGATTTTTTTGTGTCTTTCATACAGAACATCCCAAACAATCTTAATTATCTTTATATCCCCATCCCATATGGCACCCTCCCATAGCCTCCCCCACCCAAATGGATACTCTGTCATCCCTGTTTCTATCCATCAACACTATAGAATCATATGAGTAGGTTCCCAGGAGCTTGTAGGACTCTGTTTCCATATAGTCATGCCCATCTTCCCTTGCTCTTACAATATCTCCACTCCCTCTTCCACGATGGTCCCTGAGCCTTGGGTGAATGAAGTTTAATAAAGTAGTCCTGTCCAATGACCATTATTTAGCAGAATCTTGATCTCTACACTTTGGCCATTTGTGATCTTTTGTATTCCTGGCCTTCTGCTGCATGAGGGAGCGTCATTACTGAGAACTGATTCCTTAGTGTCCTCTTCTATGTTCTGAGCCTGTTCTATGTTCCATGAGCCTTGGGTGTAGAGGTTGCACTGCAGATGTGACCCTGAGGCCTGGGCTATTCATAGAAAATGTCCGTGTGTGACCAGTTGTGGTACTTGGTATTAGTCTCTGACTGCTGCAAAATGAGATTCTTTGATGAGTGGTGACTGGGATATTTGTCTGTAAATATAGGGATACATATTTTGTACATAGTAAAAAAAATCACATTAGTCTAGCAATGTGAGAGTTTTGGGGTTTTCTCTAAGATCTATGACCACTCCAGCCATGTGTATTAGGTTATATTACAGTTCCACACTTGAATTTCCTCCCTTTGAGTAGGCTGTTTATCAAATTAGGTAGCTGTTGATTGCCCCAAGACAAAAGTTCCACTACTGCACCAATGGAGTATGCTGTACTGGCCATTGATGCTCCTCCCAAGCCCATATGATCCCTGAGGAACAGATCCTCAAACGACCTTAAGAGTAAAAATAAATTGGTTTAATTGGGCCAACTCTATGGTTGGTCTTAAACACCAAAAGGAAAGTATAACCGAAGATTAAAGGGATCAGTATATTTCTTTAAGAGTTCATGTGTATAGCTAAAGGCTACATAACAAGAAACAGTACCAGACAGGAAATACCTTCCTTTGAGTTGCTGGCCAGGGTGGTCCAAGAGACTCCCAAAATTACTCAGGCTATTGCCACAGCCCTTGATGGCCTTCCAGAACTTGAAGGTAAGACTCTACTGCCAAAGACAGAACATATGTCGGACCCAGGATTTGGAGAAATAGAGCTGCAACTGACCCAGAAGCCACTTCCCCTGAAAATGAGCTCTCATAGCTTTGGAGAACACTATGAAAGTGCTAAGAGAAAACATCAACTCAACAGATGATCCAGCACCAGATTCAAGACCAAATAAATTAATATTTTTAAAAGCAAATTGCAACTGTCCAAACTTTCCCCTATATCTGAAACTGCATAAGCAGCACACACACACACACACACACACACACACACACCTATGTTACCAACATGAGAAACCATAATTTACTTCATAGTCGACACTTTTAATACTGATCACTTCTTAGGAACTCTTGAAATTTATTCTAATATCTTGTGGAAGCAGCTCCTGGGAGAAAACCAATTGAGCCTGAGCCATGACTTGAGATTTGTAGGAACAGTAATCAGTTAAATATGCATTATGCTCATTCTAAGTTGACTGAAACAATACACAGAAACATAAACAGCAGTTTAAATGAATGCATACATAAAAATAACAAGCAATCAGGAGAATTAGAAATCTTCAACTTCCACATATTATTTAGTTTGACCTATGCAGTATCAAAAGATAATTAAATCTAAAGGAGAAAAATTAGGCAAGATTATTTTAAATTTGAATACTTTATCTTTGAAAAGTTCTAATAATTGTTCTTCTTGATAAGGCCTGACTAAACACATAGTCAAATGGTTTCCCTTAGTACCAGAGCTATCTCTGCAGTCCCCGACCCCATTACATTTCAACTCTGCCCCAGAACATTCATCTCCATTACTTGCCTGGTTCCTACAGGCATGAGATCTTTCAGTCCTTTGTCCATCTGTTCCTACCAACACATGAGGTCCAACTTTTCTCTGTGTCCCTGCATTATGACCCCCTGAAGTCAGCTTTAAGATTTCTCTTCACTTCACTGTCATCCTTGTCCCAATGACCATCACATCTCTCAGCTCTCTAAAACCCCTCTAGTTGTTTCCTTTCCTTAACTCCAAACCCCTTCTTTCCCACTTTGCTCATACTGACTCTTTGCACAGACTACAATCAAACATGCAATTTCCAGTTTTCAGTGCAACTTGCCAACTATTATTTCAATGCCCTGATTACTGGAAATATATATTGCCTACAATCAACTATGTTTTCATGGTGCTTATAGGATCAAATACTGCAACATGGCTTTTAGAAGTTTGCATGTCACCCAAGCCCTATGCCCAGTCTACTTTCCAACTCTTACCTCCCAGTTCACATTGCCCACTATACCCAGCTGTATGAGAGTATCCGCTATTCCAGCTGTTCTTGCTGTCAGAAAACCTGTCTTTCCCTTCCCATGTCTCTGCCTCTTACTTCCTTTCCCTTCACCTTTCTTCCTCTACGTAAAACATCCTCTTTTAAGGACATCATATTCATAGCCTGAGATGTAACTCAGTGGCACAATGTTTGCCTACCACAAGTACTTTGAGTGTATGTATGTGAGAGAGAGAGAGAAAGAGAGAGAGAGACAGATATTCATGATGAAGTCTTTCCTAACATTCTAAGTTGGAAGTACTTCTTTACCCCTTTGAATCTCATAATTCTTGGTGTTTATATTTTTAAATAATGTTAAATTCCATTTTACTTAAAGTATATGCCAGATTATTTCTTTGGAACATAAATTGCTTTAGGCTAGGAATTTTGTGATAATTTTTAAAATTTCTTTTGAAACTTGGTAAGTTGTTTATTCACAGTGATAATAAATTTCTGAATATCTACTCCATTCCCCATACATCTAATTTATCCTTCACAAGGCTCAGAGTCTGTTTCTTTAGCGAGATGGAAAATGTGAGTATATCAAGGGCTATGGCGATAGCCTGTGTTAATTTGGGAGTCTCTTGGACTATGCTAACCAACAACTTGAAGGGAAGTTTCTCTTGTCTGTCACTGTGTTTCTTGTTATATAGCCTTCAGTTATACACATGCACTCATGTACAGATATTGTATGTATATTTTTCAGTAGACTTTTTAACGAATACTTTTCTCTCTGGTTTTCCACACCACTTAATTATCTCTCCTCTCCTTCTCCCTGTCTCACCCTCCCTTCTCCCCACCCCAGTTAAAGTACCCCAATTATCCCCAATTCTGTTACTCCCCATCTCTTGAACACTTTCTTCCCCTTTACCTCCATGGCTCTTTGTATAACCTCCCTCCTCCCTTCCTGGATAAACACCCCCAGCTTCCTGACTTACCCCTTGGTAACACCTGTCTTATGCTATCCCCCTCTTTGGGAGTCCTTCTTCCCCTTTACTCCCATGTTTCCTTTCCATTTTCCTGGGACTTGCATTTATATCAGAATATATGCTTACCTAAAAGGATTTGGAGCTAAGATCCGCAAATGAGAGAGAACATACATTGCTTGTTTTTCTGAGTTTGTGTTACTTCACTTAGTTTAATAATTTCTAGTTACATCCATTTACCTCGGATTTCATATTGTTGCCCTTCTTTACCACTGAGTAAAATGTCATGGTGTAAATGTACCACATTTTGGTTGGCCATGCATCAGTTGAGGAACATTTAGGTTGCTTCCATTTCTTAGATTGTGAAAAAATCAGCAATAATCATGGATACACAAGTATCTCTGTAGTAGGATGAGTAGAAGACCCTATTGCCAAAGACAAGACATACTTTAGATATAAGAATGGAGCAATGGAGCTGGAGCTGACCTGGAAGCCTCCTCCCTGAAAACTAACTCTCATAGTTTCAGAAGATGCTATGCAAGCTCAATTAATGGTCCAATCTCAGCTGTAAAGCCTAATAACCACAACAATGACAAGCACAATAAACTATCTCTGGGTATATTAGTGGCATTTTTTAATCTGGGGATAATCAACTGTTATCTAAGTGAGTTAAAGCCCACGTGATGGGAAGGAACTAATGTGTGGTACTGTAAATATAGTCAAATACATGTGACTGGAAAGGTCATAGATCCTAGAGCAAACTGATGTCTATCACATCCCTAGACAAATATAATTTTTTACTATATGCTAAATAATTGATCCTTTTATTTACAGAGAGATCCTTATATTTACCTCTCACCACTCATCAAAGAAGCTTCTTTTTTCAACAAATGGAGACTATTTCAGAGTCCCGCTACTGGTCTAAATAGAGTACATGTGTTTGTGAGGTGCCCAGTCATAAGTGACACATCTACAATGGAACCTCTACACCTAAGGCTCACAGAACATAGAACAGGGTATAGAGAGCATATTAATGTATATCTCACTTCTCACCTGGAAAGCTTCCTTATGCAACAGAGGGAGATGAACACAGAAAGCCAGAACTGAACAAAATGTAGAGCATAAGAGACTCCATAGTGCATATCCCTGGATCGGACCCCTATATTAAACCTCACCCACCCAGACCTTGGGGACCATTGCAAAAGAGAGGGCAGAAAGATTGTAAGAGCCAGGGGTGGTGCATGACCACAAGGAAACATTTTTCCAGGCTCTTGGGAACTTGCTTATATGAACTTACAGCAGTAGTGACAGCATGCACAAGACCCATGCAAACTCAGGCCAGACAAAAACCCAGCATAGAATTGGGGAAATGGGTAAGAAACACCAATCTTAGCTAAGGAACTATTGGCAGCTGCTCACTGCTGGGTGAGAGAGAGTTGTTCTTTAAGGGAGTGATGTTGGATAGGCTGGCCAGGCTCCAGGGAATGAATCACATTTGGGGACACAAAGTTGGCTTGATAGGCCTTAACATATAGGACAGAATGCATGAAATGTCTGGTTGTGGGGGTAAAGGGAGTGCATATAGGAGAGGGGGGGTCTAAATACGATTAAGATGTATTGTATGAAATGCACAACATTCAATAAAAATATTTTTTTAAAAAGAAAATGAAAATGGGGTTTAGAAATGTCTTGGAAAACACAGACAGTCCTAACACCACCAAATAGAAAAACCAAGATTGAAAATCAAGCAATCCTGTTCAGTACTTTAGTAGGTGCATCATTTCCATCTAACAAAGAAATTGCGGGGAATTCCCACTGGGGCCTATATTCTCCCCTGCTACAGGGGTTGGCCAGGTCTACAGTACCAGAGGTGTGTTCCACCCCTAGGAGCGGGCATTATATCCAATTGAAAATTTGCTGGTTGTACATACATTAGACACTCCACTATTGCACCAGCAGGAACATCTTGTTTGGTGTGTTGGTATTGCAACACACTAGGTCAGTCGTTGAGAAGAATTTTAGAGGACTATTCTCCCCAGTCATCTGCCTGTTGCCTTTTGGCACCATGAAAGCCACCCATCCAGAGGCAGGGAGTTTGCAGCTAGAGAGTTCTTAAGCCTTGCCAGATCTGGAGTTGCTTTCTTGCTTCCTGTGCCTTCTTGAAGATGGAGAGTTTAGCTTCTGCTTCTGCTTCTGCTTCTGCTCCAGCCACCTCCAGCCACCATGCCTCCCCACCATGATGGACTGTAATTCCCCTGGACCCATAAGGTCAAATAAACTCTTCCTTTTATAAATTAATAACAAAAGAAAGAAAAAGAAAATCAAGAAATCTTAGTCTAAAGCCCATGTCTACTAAACTCTACTCCATTTTGCTTTTAAATATATATTTTGTCTTTAAATAATATAACTCTGGCTAAAAGTTCAAATACTTGTACATATTTTTAAAAGCATGAAAGTAGACCTGAAATGTGTACAGTGTACAAAAAAGATTTTTTTCCAACATTTTCCAAAAATCTAACAAATTTCTGACTGAAAATAACCCAGAAGTAATAAACTGAAGTTTTAGTTTCAATGTGAACTTTTGTGTCATAATCAGTCAGTGATTGCTTAAGTGAAAAGTCACCCCATGGATCCAAATTCACACATATAAGTTAATGATATCTGACAGGTCACATTCAGCAAATGACAGGATTATCTCTTCAAATAATCTAGAGGCCATTTTAGAAAGGAATTTGCAACAAAGAAAAAAAACTAACCAAAGAGGAACAGAACAATTTAAAAATACATTTTATTAACAATAGCAGCAAATGGTTCCATATTATGCACCATGAAAAAAAATAGACAATGTTAGATCTTACTTGGGAAAATTCAAAGATTTTTTTCTAAGTTAACTGTTTATTGTAGAAGAAAAACATCCTAAATTATCTATTAACTAACATACCTTCTAACAAAATCATTTTTCCCAGGTTGTGAGCCTCAACATCTGCCCTTTGCTCTTTGTAACAAACACAACTAACAGTACAACAAACCAAAGGAAAACCAAATGGCCCTAAATGGTTTTCAAACTTCTGCTTAGGTGACATTACTTAGTTCAAAGGTAGAAAATGAACAGTTTGTAGGTAGGTTCAGAAAGAGGAAAGGTTAACAATTCAATCTAGAAAGAAGGGCAGAGGAGTGCTCTCTCAATCTAATTTTTGAGTTTCTTAAACATTTCTTTTTCAAGATTTGTCTTAAAAAATAGTGATTTTTTTCAAATCAGAATGTAAAAGTTTGTCTTCTCCAGGCAGTGGCCCCTACTATTCTATCCTTAAAAGTTACCAAAGCTTTCTGGACAGCTTAAATTCAAGGGCCATTGTAAACTGGCTTGGGTTTACAGCTCTCAGAAGGGAGTGAGACTCTCACTGAAGGTGTGTAATGGTCACACTCTAACATTCATGTGACTACTGCCACAGAACATAGGTGTCTGTGCTCTGAAGATGAAGACTTCTTGACTGAAAAAAAAGAGAAAAAGAAAAAGAAATGAAATCTCTTATAGTCAGTCTGTCACCAGTTAGCTAAGAGAGTCCAGTTTCCTGGACCCTAGGGGATCTGACAATAGCTATTGACTGCAGGAACGAACAACATCTAGCATAATGAGAAAGTGTGCAGAACCACACTGGAGTAAAACACGGTCTGAGCAGCATGAATATGAATCCAGCCCAGTGTGAGGAGAGTCACCTCCTCCAACGTGAAGAAAATCCCCTCTTCATTCATAGTGATAAGCAGGGCCAGCATTTAGTCTGGGTATGAGAACATGCATGAGAAATTCATTTCTTACCAGTTTTCCAGAAGAGATCATGTTTCTGTGTCATAGTTGTGTTGGACTAGAAGACTGGAGGAACTCAACACAGCTTCTGGAGCACTACCATGTGGCAATATCCATGGTAAGAACATTTTCCATGTTGCTCAGAGCTCCAGATTTCAAAGGCCTGTCTGCTACTGATGTCTTAGCTGGCCTTCTTTGTTACAGTCTGAAGCTTGTGTGGACGACACAGATGAGGTGAGGACCACATTTCATGACAGCTTTCCCAAACACCAGTGACCCACCTGGGTGGAGGTCTTCCTTCCCAAACTCTTGCACAATTTTTGGTCTCTCTTTATCCAGCCCCTGATGCTGGATCATCTCCTCAAAGGCATAGAATTACTCCTGTTCTAATTATTGTTGTTTTGTTGAGCAACTAACCATGTTTCGTTTTTCAGCTCTTGCTGAATGACTGTGTTCCAGGCAAATTCTTCCTCTTCTTCCTTTCTTCTTTGTATCATTAACATTTTTTATCATAACTTTTCTTTAGTCCTATCATCAGTCTTTCAATTTTTTTTTTTTTTGGTCTTTTTGAGACAGGGTCTCCCTGTAGCCCCAGCTGTCCTGGAACTCACTATGTAGACCAGGCTGGCCTTGAACTCACAGAGATCCGCCTGCCTCTGCCTCCCTAGTGCTGGGATTAAAGGTGTGCGCCACCACACCCGGCTCCAGTCTTTCAATTTTAAGAAACAGTCACTTAGTGTCTTGACTATGTTTTTATTCTGGGGAATGACAGCTGTTCCTGACATTTGGGTACTTTCTCAATAAAGAGCATGATGTGTTTGGTACAGAGGATAAACTCATGTTCAGTGTTGCCTTCTTCATAGTAAATGGATGTCAGATGAATGATCAAAGCTCCAGAGAAGAAGTGCCAATGGGATATAATGCCTTCACTTAACTCCACTGCACTCCTGAGTTGGAAGAGAATCCTGACCCAGTCTTCAGGTGGGATGCCACATTTCTTTAGACATCACCACCAAGGAGTCCTGGTTCAGATTTGTGGGTGCATAACACACAAACATTGAAACATTGCAACACAGCAGCATTGAAATGAATCTGTGAGTTGGAGCTCCAACTTGTTTGAAAATGAGTACTTCCTGAGATGGTCAGAGAAGAGGTAATATCAACCACAGGTAAAAGGAATGGAAGGACAATACTAGGGTTTGTCTGAGTAGCTGAAGCTCAGTGCATGTGTCCAGTATGAGGAACACTGGCCACTTGTCACTGCTAACTTGCAATGATCCAAATTTTTTACAGATAACTCCATGGAAATCCCAGTACTCTAGCAGCTAGTAGATTCTGATGGGTTTGGAAGGAGAATAATGTTATAAAGCAAGCAGCAGCTAATAGAAAGATTGATTACCAGCCCAAAGACAGGAACTCTTCTTTAATTACTGTTGCTACATATGTATGTATGTATGTATGTATGTATGTATGTATGTAATCTACTGAATGTATTTAGTGTTGCTTGTATGTACATGTGTTTAGAGCTGACAGGTGGGTTGTATAGTCTATCAGGGTGTTCATTCCTGGAAAAAACTGACTCTCCCTCTCTTAGCAACCATTGACTACCTGTAGCTCTTTATCTAGAGATGGGCCCTTATGAAAGGTATGTATGAATTCCTGCCATTTTGTTGATTTTGTAGTGTTTGATGTTTTCCTATTCCTATCTTGCTTAGCTACACTTCTAACATGATCTATTCTTTCCTCAAGCTTCATGAATATGTTTATTTTTAACTTCAGTCTAAAGGATTTCTCCAAATCCATTTTATATAAGTAGCTTAGTGATCATTAATTCCTTTAGTTGTTTTTACCATGGAATTTTTTTCTTTCTCTTTCAATTATGACAGACGGTTTTGCTAGGCATAGTTGTCTGGTTTGAGCAGTTACTATCTTGCAGAATGTGAAATATATCAGGCCAAGCCCATGTGGTTTCTAAAGTTTCTGTTGAGAAGTCTGCTGCTATTCTCATATATGACTTGGTATTTCACTCTTGCTCCTTTCAATATTATTTTTTCTGTATATTTAATGGTTTAACTATAATATGACAAGAGGGGGTTCTTTTCTGGTCTTATCTGGTGTTTTAAATGCCTCCTGTTTCTGGCATTTTTCTTTTATTTTGGAAATTTTTCTTCTGATTTTGTTGATAGTATTTCCTATGCCTTTAAAAAGAAATATTTCTATTCTCATATTTCTTTTTATGCAATACTTTTCTTTTTTATTGAATTTTTGTGTATTTCACACAGAACATCTTAGTCATCTTTATACTCCCCTTCCCCACTGGCACCCTCCCACAGCCCTCCCCACTGGAATTCATGTATTCTGTCATTTATGTTAAAGCCCATTGTGTCAAGTTAAGTGTCCCTAGACATCCCTCAGTGCAAGTTCATCCACTGGGGTCTAGGCAGCCTATCTAGAGTCCCTCCCTTTAAGAAGATCAGCTCTTCCGCACACAGCAATAATCAGCTGCCAATAATTATTTAACTAAGATTGGAGCCTGCCGCCCATTTCCACAGTTCTGTACTGGGATTTTGTTTGTTTGAGTTTGCACGGTTCTTGTGCATGCTGACACCATTGCTGTAGGTTCATATGAGCAAGGTCCCAGGAGCCTATAGGACTCTATTTCCATGAAGCTCCCTCATGCAACAGAGGACTAGGAACACAAAAGGTGACAAATGGCCAAAGGGTAGAGAATAAGAGTCTGCAGAGTATGAGTCCTTGGACAGGACTCCCATATTAAACTCCACCCACCCAAGGCTCAGGGACCATTGCAGAAGAGGGGTGCAGAAAGACTGTAAGAGTCAGGGGAAGGGGCATGACCATATTCTCATAACTCTTAAATATTGCCTTTGCAGGATGTCCTGAATATCTAGAAAGTGCTGTACATTCTTCTTATTAATTTATGTTTCCCTTTTTTTAAAGTTCCAATTCCTCCACCTTGACTTCAAACTCAGATATTCTGCCATCTTCTTGATCCATTCTATTGGTGAATCTTCCCATAGATATTTTTATTTAACTTACTGTTTTTCAATTACAGTATTTCCATTTTCCTTTTCTTCACTATTTCTACCTCTTTTGTGAATTCCTATTTCATATCTTGTGTTGACTTTCTTATTTCATGCAGCTATTTGTGTGCTCTTGCAATTTGTTCAGGAGTTTATTTGTGTCTTCTTTGATTTCTTTTGAATATACCTGTAATTCCTTGAGTTCTTTGTCTGGGATTTTATATAATTCGCTCTCACTGGAGGCCATCATGGTGAGATTAGTAATTGTTGGAGGTACAATATTGCATTTTTCATGTTTCTTACATTACTTTATCTGGGGTTATTCATTGCTTAGATGTTTATCAGCTATATTCTTTCAGTTGAAGTATTTACAGTATTCAAGTGGAGTTGGGTTGTGGTAAAGTTGAAATAAACGGTTCAAAAGTTGAATCCTCATCAATCATGATGGTACAGACCTTTAATCCCAGCACTCAGGAAGCAAAAGCAGGTGAATCTCTGTGAAACTGAGGCCAGCCTTAACCTCATCGTGAGTTCCAGACCAGCTGGGGCTACAAGGAAACCCTGACTCAAAACAAACAAATAAAAAGTTAGATACTCAATCCAAAATTTCATGCACTCAATGTGAAATCCATATTATTCTGAGAGCAATATTAACTGCAAGAGCAACCCCTTAATCACTAGATACATCTGTTATGCAAATGTCATACTAACCAGTTAGCAACAGTTGTCCCATTAACTTCAATAATTATTAGATAATAAATGAGCAAGGATAAAATAATGTATAATAGAATTTAAGTTTCTAAGATTAGGAGTGGGAGGGAGGTAGCGTGGGTGAAGATAGGGATTATACCAATGTCAAAAATGGAGATGAGAATAGTAGCTTGGGGGGAAATGTGAGGATAGTGTTAGGAACAACAGATTTTAGAAATTATTAAAGCTATGGAGAGCTATACTTAAGAAATACGAAGATGAGATATGGAAGAAAGAGGAAAACAGCTAGGAATGAGATGTAAAGTGTATGAGTTGTGTATGGAAAGAGTAATAGAGAGCACACAATAGCAGGCTGGGTGGAGAAACAGAGGACAATCCTAAAATGTAACTGAGCAATACAGAATTAAGCAAGATCATTATAAGATGTCTATGCCAGAGTGAAGATCAAAATAAACATTAAAATAGTTTAGAGTAAGTCTCTGGCAGAGATGTATTAGATTGAGTGGGGTAATTCTCTGTTCTTTCCTTATGCTCTCTTCAAGTAATTTCTTTGAGGGAAATAATTAAAACATACATGGTTAAAGCTAGGAAGACCATCTCTGTATAGATAAAGGGTTGAAAACATGGGAGATGATTTGTTCAACTTTAAAGACTAGTCACATTTGAACTATGACTAAAACATGGACTATATGTTCCTAATTCAGAGGTCACCCTACTAGTTCTCTCTGATATTCTAAGATGTGGTATGGTGACAATTTTTCCTCACTGTTTGAAAAATATGTTATATGAGTAAATTGTTGCTGTTAAGGAAAAAGATTATCATTCAAGCATGTGTGTAGGTTGCCTGTGTTCAAAGGCTCTGATTTTTTCTTATGCTTCTACCACTCCAAAACCATGAAACTAAGTCTGTCAGTCATTTCTTACTTCTGGGCTAGGCTAGAATGGCCTTCCTGAGCTCTCAAATGGACTAAAAGAATCCCCATCACCAAATACCTTCACGAGGCACTCAGGCCCCCTTTCTGGAAACCTGACCATTAAAAATCAGGAAATGTATACGAAAGGTGTTAGGATAAAGGAGAATGTGAAAGGAGGATCAGTAGAATCTGCTAACTTTATTATGGGCTGTGATTATTCAGGCTAAAGGACAGTGAACTCCACATTTAGTGCACCCAAACTCTGCCCACACAAAATTGCTCAAAGACTTACATCCCTTACTTTGTCTCACTTTAACATTAAATAACCTAAGTACTATTTTTTGGCTTCCCTCAAAGAAACTTCCCTTATGAATAGACTTAGTAGCTTCATTTGCACTGTTTAAAAGGTTTCAGAGTACTTCCCTGAATTTCTAGATACATCTCAGAAGATTCTCTTAGAAATTTCTTACAGCCCACATTTCTTCAGCTATAAATCATGGATCACGTTATCATAATTTCCTTATGGTTGTTGTGAAGATTAAACACAATGACTTACACAAACCATTCAACACAGTATATTCATGCTGTTAGGTTTAATTGTGCTCATTAGACTTTGCTAGAATGGTAGGCTAATTATCTCTTTTAAGGAAGTAGATTTTTTCAAGCTTTAAATTCTTTACTACCCCTGAATTTTGCATTAGTATTTTTATTCTTCCTCGCTGAATAAAAATTATGTGTGACCATTATCTCAACTCACAGGAGAGTCAGACATTCAGCTATGATGTGTCTCTTCCGTAACACTAAACTGTGTTATAGCTGTAGCCCAGGATCTGTCATCAATCTCGCGTCTGCCTGTTCCAAGGCCTAAGGAATATCCTTTATAATGTCTCCATGTATACATTTAATAGTATATGCTATTTTGGAAGACAGAGAGCTTTGAAAAATTCCTGTCTTTTTGTCTTTCCAAAGGCCTTATATTCATACAGGGATGAAAGATAATTAAAAACATAAATAAGGACTATGTGGCCATTTGAGTCTTGTTCTGACTCTATTTTGAACTTGTACAACTTGGAATGCCTGTTAGATATCCACATAGACAACTGGATGTATAACTATAAAGATTAGGGGCCAAGTCTGGAGCAGAGATATAAAATATGTAATTTATGTTTATATACATGAATATATACTTTAAGTGGTATTTAAAGTCATGATACCCCTAAGAAATTCAGGATTAGAGTATACACACAAAAAAAGAATAAATGGCCTGGGAATTCTAACTTTAGAGATCTTGAAACATAAGATAAGCCAGCAGAATGAGATGAGAGGGAATGACCAGCATGTTCAAAGAACAAAGCATATTCTCAAGTCAAGGCCAGTCTTTGCCCAGCTGGCCCCCTGCGAAATGTCTGGGTATGCCAACCCCTCCTTCCCGAATGGGCTGCTGTGGCTTGAAGATGCTCTATTTGCTGGCTGGGGTTGTCCCAGGACTGTGCAATGTCCTACGTTTCCTCCTCCTCAGTCCTCCTTCCCTCTTTCTTTTCCTTGTGCCAGACTTGCTTCCAATTCTCCCTTTCTACTCCTGCTAGGTCTCCCTTGATCTTGTCATGGGCATTGTTTCCCAGAAATTCATCGTACATCTGTTTCTAAGTGTCTGATTTCAAGATGACATGGTTCTGAGGCTTGTATTTTTGTTTATTTCTGTTTCCCAGGGAATTAACTTCTATTTATCCACAATGCCTCTGGACTAAAGAAAACGTCTTTCTTGAACATTTTTCCTTTTCTGTGCCATTTCCACCATAACTGCCCATCTCCCATTTCCCAATAAACTACTTGCATTTTAAATTTCACATTTGGGTAAATAAGTCTACACTAAGACACTTATTATGGGAAAATAAAATCAATGTGTTTAAAGTATTTTCTAGCAATAATTTAGGGGTTCCATGGTTTGAGGGGTTGCAGGCAAGGAGAAATGCTTACCTACAGGTAAATGGAGATTGCTAATGGCCACTAATTAATGTGACCATAAAGCTGTCTGTACTCACAATGTCAGGGGTATCCATGCTCCCAGTCCCAAGAGGTACTAAAACAACAGATGGTTGAAATATTCTGGGGTTTATTTACATGCAGGGACTATGCAGTTAATGGAAAGAAGCTTATCAAGTGAGCCAAATGTTGTAGTGCACATCTGGATGGATGCTTTGGACAGCTGGACATATATCAAAAGGATTATTACTGTTGTCAAGAAATGAGAATTGTTACAGCTTTCTCATGGGCATCCATAGCAGTTCACTGCTTCTCAAAGTTTTAACTTTGGCCTTGGAACCTGTATTTTTGTTGTCTACACTTATAGTTTACTAGCATTTCAATCCTTTGTTAGATTAAGTCATAAAAGCCTTTCTCTTTAGGTTCTATTGAAAACTCTGCAAGCTCTGAATTTTAGTCCACATTTCACTGTGTGTTCTCCAGAGAATGAAAGTTTCTCATGCTCCCTGGCTCCATCTTCACTTTCTTATTCAACTACAAAACAAATTAAAAGAAAGTCAAAAGACTTAATTAGGAAACTAACTCTTCTCAAACGTTCAACAATTCTACTTGTAAGAATTTTTTTAAACAAATAATTTACTGAGAATTTCATACATGCGTATAAGGTGTTATGATCAAATCCATGCCCACTCCCTCCCCTCCAACTCCTCCCATATCACTCTATCACTTTTTTCTGATAACACCATGTGCCCTTTCTTCCTCTTTATTTGTTTTTATGGGTCTTTTGGCTACTCTAATGTTCTCTCCTCTGAAGAGATAATCCTAAAATATTTTAAGGATTAGATACAAGCTCCCAAATACTTTGGACATTTTTGGCCTTTGGAACAGAGTATGTTGCTAAGAGGCCCAAGGACATTTTGACTTTTAGCCAAGAAACTGGCTGCTTTGGGGGGGATCTTTTTACCCTAACTGCCTAGCGAATTCCTAACTCCTATTCTTATTATACCATCCTCTGAGGTGGTTACCCAAATTGCCAATAGGGAATAGGGATGCAAACTGATCCCAGGGTGAAGCAATTGGAGTGCCCCTTCAGTGGGTCTATCTAAAAGACTCCCAAATTGCATAACTCTTATCTCTAAGCGGGAAAAAAGTCCTTGAATCATGAAGAGGAGATGTGAAGGAGAAGTAAAGGCAAGGGTAATTAGCACTACAAGTTCTAGACAGGGAACTAGAAAAAAGTCAGAACAGGGCAATTTTCAAATGAGAGTCCATTGGAATTTCTTGACAGGGCTTCCAAAAGCATCCCTCTATTGGGTTCCTCCTCATTTTTCTTTTGTCTTCCAAGGCTGAACTCCGAAGTGATGGATTCAGGATTTGCTTTCAGGTATTTTGATAGCTGTTGGAGTGATTAAAATCAATGTCAGTTCCCTCTCAAAAGCTTCTCGATAGGGGGCGAAAAAAAATTTATCCATCATTTTAGAACAAAAACTGGGTTGTCTCCCTTAGCCACAGGTTGGCACTACAGTATCGGAGACCAAGATTTGAAGTCTTAAATCTGAGCAGCATTTTCTGGTTAGGAAAAAAATCATCAATGAGAAATAATGGTCTAAATAACTTTTTATACAGACTTAAGCCTAATGCCTGGGAAATGTAATCCTTTGAACTCAAAGAAATATACTGATGACTTTACTCTTTGGTTACACTTTCCTTTTGGGTGTTTAAGACCATACAGTTGGCCCAAATAAATCTATTTATTTTTATACTTGAGGTCATTTGAGGATCTGTTCCTCAGGGGTCACATGGGCTTGGGAGGAGCTCCTGGCTCCTTTCTTTTACGGGTTCCATCTATGTAAAGATAAGTCAAAGTTCCATCTCGACCAGGTCTGGCTTCACTTGGAAGCATGAATGAGATGTTTCCTCTGAGTTGACCCTCCTCTTTGTAGACTGGACACTGGTTCAAGTCCATCTCGTGGGGCCTTGATGTCCTCCCTGAACAGGAGGATAGGTGACTCATCACAGTTACAGGACATTTTGAGAGATGTTCCATAGTCCCCTGGAACTTAGTCGACCTTGGAGGGCAAAGGGTTAAAAACTGTCCTTTAAGTCCCTGTCAGCACATCAATATAGGCCTCAAACTATGGCTGTTAAACATCCAATAAGGTTAGTTCTACCTTTTAATTACCATGTGCTGTGTAGATACGGCTTGGGTAAAAACCAAATCTTCTCAGATAAACCTCGACTAGATTTATATATTGTTCCTTAAACTAGTTGACTAAACTATGACCATAGAAATTTTAAGATTATGTTTATATTATTTTTGTCTCACCTTTTATATATCATAACAAACCTAAACAGACCTTCATCACTTGCTTAGGCTTTCTCAATTTTTCTATTTTGGAAAATATCTACATTCCTATATCTTCTTAATGTCTTTTACATTCTCATTTCTTTTTTAAATTATTTATTCAATAACCACACACTTCAAAGAAGCATTTCACTACATCAGCATTGACATATTCAATAACAAGTTTCTGAGCTAGGATGCATCTCTTACAAAATTGGCTATACATTTTCAGGTGTACAGTTGAATTATTACAGTTATACAATATTGTACTCAGTATAAACCCTATAAGACATAAAATTAACTGAGGTTTTAAACTTTAAAAAAGATCTCCATTTCATTATTAAAATACAGAGTTTCATACAGAAAACTTCATTTTTAATGCAATTGACATTAAGACGTTTGCACATGCATTTCTAATCTCTATATATCAGATTATTGTTAGTCACAGTTGGTTAGTTTCTGAGCTCCTTGGCTTCTGAGAATGGATATAAAGTCACCAATTAGATTTCAATGATAATGCTTTTCACATCTACTAATTATTAATGAGCAAATTTTTATGTTTTGAAGAATTATTATTATTTTTTAATCAGTGTGTATTTTTTAAATTTTTAATAACTACATGATTAGAAGATTTTCACTACAGCTTTAACATATGTTAGTCACAGTTGGTTAGTTTCTGAGCTCCTTGGCTTCTGAGAATGGATATAAAGTCACCAATTAGATTTCAATGATAATGCTTTTCACATCTACTAATTATTAATGAGCAAATTTTTATGTTTTGAAGAATTATTATTATTTTTTAATCAGTGTGTATTTTTTAAATTTTTAATAACTACATGATTAGAAGATTTTCACTACAGCTTTAACATATTCAGTAACAGAGGCCAGAGCAAGAGTACATCTCTTTCACAAGTGGGTGCAAGTCTCTAGGTTCACAGTTGAATTGGTATAGTTATACATTATTGAACTTAGTATAAGCCCTGTAAGATATAAAATTGGATGAGTTTTTAACCTTTAAAAAAAATCTCCATTTCATTTTAGAATATATTGTTCCTTGCAGACAGACTCATTGTTTCTGCTACCAATACTGAGGTATTGGCACTTGCATCTCCAATCTGTATGTATCTGACTATTACCAGTCATAATCGGTTGCACTTTGATCCTTGGCACCTGTATATGTCTACAAAGTCATAGGGCAGACTTCAACGGTATTGTCCACAACCTCTACCAATCAACATGAAACAAACCTCCATGCCTCCTCCTCAAACATAATACATCCTTTAAAAATTTGTTGATTTTTTTTGTGTGTGTGTGTGTATATCACACAGAACATCCCAAACCATCTCATTCAACTATACACGCACTTCCCAGATAGCGCCCTCCCATAGCCTCCCTCCCCCGACTAGAGCCCTTATACTCTGATATCCCTGCTACTGTCTGCTGTGTTGTTGGCACCCCTGGCCATTCCCCACTACTTGCCCTTCTGGTAAATTTAGTCAGCCTATCTAGAGGTCTTTGTTTAAGGAGGGTCAGCTGTTCCTCATCTAGCAATAATCAGTTGTCAATATTCCTCTAGATAAGATTGGGGTCTGTGTTCAATTTCCCAGTTCTATGCTGGGTTACTATCTGGGAATCCCTTTGGCCACCCTGGCCAACAACTCAAAAGAAGGTATCACCTATCTGGCATTGTTGCTTGTTACGTAGCCTTTAGCTATGCATATGGACTCTTAAGAAATTATATTGGCCCCTTTAATCTTTGGTTATACTTTCCTTTTGGGTGTTTAAGGCCATACAGTTGGCCCAGATAAACCGATTTATTTTTACTCTTAAGGTCGTTTGAGGATCTGTTCCTCAGGGGTCACATGGGCTTGGGAGGAGGCCCTGGCTCCTTTCTTTTACCAGTTCCACCTATGTGAAAAAAAGTCAAAGGCCCTACTCGACCATGGTTGGCTTTGCTTGGAAGCATGGAGGAAATGATTCCTCTGTGTTGACACTCCTCTTTGTAGAATGGACACTGGTTCAAGTCCATCTGGTGGGGTCTCCTTGGCTTCCTTGATCACGAGGACAGGTTACCCACTGTCATTACAGGACATTTTGAGAGATGCTCATAGTCCCCTGGAACTAGTCAACCTAGGAGGACAAGGAGCAAAAACTGTCCTTTATGTCCCTCTTACCAAATTAGTATAGGCCTCAAAGTATGTCTGTTAAACATCCAAGAAGGTTAGTTCCACCAGTCTGGTACTTATAATTACTGTGTGTCATGTAGATAAATCTTGGGAAAAGACCAATTGTTCTCAGATAAACCTTACCTAGACATATAGTTCTTGATCTGCTATGTATAATTTGTCAGTAGGTTGTAGGAATAATATGTTTCCCTCTGATTTTCAAAACTAGCTAGGCATCGTTTATCTCTCGCATTGTCTCACCCCTCCATCATGGTTTTCCCACTTTAGGTGCCCCCATTTTCCCCCTTTCTTCCTTAATAATACCCTCATTTTCTTTTTTAAAAAATAATTATGAGACATAATAGCATTAACAAATAAAATTTCCATCTGTTGAGCAACTTCTTTTCCTGGGGACGCTAAGCATTGCTTATTTCCTTTTAAGATTCTATTGTCAAGCCAATGTTTGATTGAAGTTCTACTGGGGAATCAATGAATTTATTCAGTTTATTTACCAAAATACCTGAGGGGTTGCTGAGGTATATGTATGACCTGAGGGTATACACACTGGAAAGCCTTTGCCCAGCATGGGCCATGCCTTCTCTTCATAGCCTTCCCCACATTGTATATTTAGCCCTAGCCAAATCCAGGAGGCCATGTGTAATTAGGGTCAAATTACATACAGCTGTCTGGGAAGAGTGGCTGGATACTCCAATGAGGTCCAATGACCCT
Source organism: Nannospalax galili (assembly GCF_000622305.1). Taxonomy (NCBI): domain Eukaryota; kingdom Metazoa; phylum Chordata; class Mammalia; order Rodentia; family Spalacidae; genus Nannospalax; species Nannospalax galili. The sequence continues at coordinate 645,526 of NW_008333035.1, forward strand.
GCTTGGCCCTCTTTTAATGAATGAGCACAACCATCAACAAGCCCAATTGTGATGATGTTTAGCAATCAGGCTCAGCTGAAGTCATGATGATGGTAGTTATTTCACGCAGAAGGGACTGCTGTATAGCATGATCTAATAAAAGGACCTTGAATTTAAAAGGATTTGGTACTAGGACCCACATATGAGGGACAACATATGTCATTTGTTTTTCTGAGTCTGTGTTACTTCACTTAGTATAACAGGTTCTAGATCAATCCATTTACCTACAAATTTCATTATTTCATATTTCATCTTTGCTGAGTACAACTGCATTGTGTAAATGTACCACATTTTCATTAACTGCTCATCAGTTGAGGGGCACTTGGGTTGCCTCTGTCTCTTAGCTATTGTGAAAAGAGCAGCAACAAACATGGTTGTACAAGTGTCTCTACAATAGGATGAGTCCTTAAGTCCTTTGGGTTTGTGCAAAGGAATGGTATAACCGGGTCATATGGTAGGTTCATTTTCAGTTTTTCAAGAGTTCTCCATGCTGTTTTCCATAGAGGTTGCATGAGTTTGCAATCCCACCAGCAGTGAATGAGCATTCCCCTTTCTCCATATCCTCTCCAGCACTTGGTATCATTTGTTCTCTTGATCTTAGCCAGCCAGTCTGATTGGGGTAATGTGATACCTTAGGGTGGTTTTAATTTGCATTTCCCTAATTACTAATGATGTTGAACATTTTTTGAGATGTTTCTTGGCCATCTTTATTTCTTCCTTTGAGAATTCTCTGTTTAGATCTTTTAATTGTGTCATTTGGTTTCACGATTCTTTATTTTCTGAGTTCTTTATATATTCTGGATGTTAAACCTCTGTAAGATGTGTCACTGTGAAGATTTTTTTCCCATTCTTTGAGATTTCTCTTCATTTTTTATTGTTTTTTGCTCTACAGAAGCTTTTTAGTTTCATGAGGTCCCACTTGTTTATTGCTGACCTTAATTCCTGAGTAACTGTCTGATTTAGAAAATCATTTCATAATCCTATATCCTGTAAGTTACTGCCATTGTTTTCTTCTAATAGTTTCAGAGTTTCCAGTTTCACATTGAGGCCTTTGATCCATTTTCCAAGTTGACTTTTGTGCAAGGTGAAAGATAAGGAGTGTGTTTTTCAATCACCACAAGTTAGTGCAGTGAGTGACTAGGGCTTTGTCCAGTGTTGATTTTGAGCTTTAGTGCATTGTGGTCCAATAGAATGCATGGAATTATTTCAGATTTTTTGTATTTATTGAAGTTTGTTTTGTGGCCCAGTATGTGGTCAATTTTTTACAAAGTTCCATGGGGTACTGAGTAGAAAGTGTATTCTTTGGTGCTTGGGTGGAATATTCAAAAAATGTCTGTTAGGTCCATTTGATGTATGATATTTAATTCAGATGTCTGTTTATTCTTTGTCCAGTGTTGATCTGTCTAATGGAGACAGTGGGGTAATGAAGTCCCCTACTGTTACTGAGTTGGGGTTAATCTGTATCGTAAGTCCTGTAGTGTTCTTTTTATGAATTTGGGTGCACCAGAGCTTGGTACATATATGTTAAGGACTGTAATATCTTCTTGGTTAACTGTTCCTTTGATTAGAATGAAGCGACCCTCCTTATTTCTTCTGATTAGTTTTACTTTGAAGTCTATTTTAGACTTTGAAGTCTATTTTAGAATTGCCACCCCTGCTTATTTCTTCATGCTATTTACTTGGAATATTCTTTTCCATCCTTTTACCTTAAGGTAGGGCCTGTCCTTGAAGGTGAGATGGGTTTCTTGCAGACAGCAAAGAGGTGGATTTTGTTTCTTAATCCATTCACTTAGCCTGTGTCTTATGGCTGGGGAGTTCATTCCATTGATATTTAAAGTTATTATTGAAAGATGTGTATTGGTTGCTGTCATTTTAATTGCTGTTTGTGTTCTCTAATTTTGTGTTTCCTCAATTATACCTTTATTTTCCTTTGTTGCTCCTGGGGTATAATTGTTTCTCTCTCTGCTCTCTGTATTACTTCCAGTATTCTTTGAAGGGCTGGTTTTGTGGACATGTATTCTTTCAGGCTGTTCATGTCATGGAAGATTTTTCTTTCCCCCTCAACTATAATAAGACATTTTCACTGGGTAAGTATTCTGGGCTGGCATCTATTGTCATGTAGAACTGGAAATACCTTGATCCAGGCTCTTCTGGCTTTCATACTTTGCATTGATAAGTCAGCTGTAATTCTGATGGGCTTTCCTTTGTATGTGACTTGTTGTTTTTCTTTTGCTACCTTCAGTATTCTCTCTTTGTTCTGTACATTTAGTATTTTCACTACGATATGTTTTGGGGAGTTTCTTTTCTGATCCTGTCTATTTGGTGTTCTATGTGCTTCCTGTATTTGTATGGGGATATCTCTCCTTAATTTCATGGAATTCTCTTCTACAAACCTGTTTAAGATCTGGTCAACACCATTAACCTGAAATTCTTCTTCCTCTATTCCTATGATCCGTAGATTTGGTCTTTTCATGATGTCACACATCTCTTACATATTCCATTCCCGTTTT
>NW_008333035.1:648113-656081 GCF_000622305.1 Nannospalax galili
TTCATCCTATTGGTGAGGCTTTCTCCTGTTGTTTCTAATTGGCTTACTGAGTGTTTCACTTCCTTCTTCATTTCTGCCTGAGTTTTCTTCAATATTTCTATCTCTTTCATGAATTCATTCAGAAGTTTATCCCATCTTCCTTTAGCTCGTTGATTTGTTTGTTCGTGTGTTCTTTAAATTCACTGAATTCCTTGATCATGTTTATGACTGTTCTTTTAATTTCAGTGTCCTGGGTTAGCTCTAGGGGGTTCTCCTTGTAGAACTCTTCTACAGGATTGGTGGAGTTTGATGGGGACATAGTGTTTTGGCTTCCTATTTTATTATTCTTTCGTTGTGACTTTGGCATGTGAATTTCTGTTGTTGTTTATGATTCTGATATGAGAATTTATAGGTGAGCGCACCCGCTGGGCACACTCCCAGATCGGCATGGCGGGCTTCTCCGCCGCTTCAGGTCTCGTGTCTCTGTCCACCGCTCTGGTGCTGAAAGTCTCCGCTGCTGGAGCGTTGTCCAGCCGAATCCCGCCCTTAATTCACCAGTGTACTTTCCTAAGGAAGCGAGGTCCACTGGCCATTGGACCATGCGGGAAGAGTACGAGGACAGCGAAAGCTAGGATGTCCACAAGTCGGTAATGGAGGAGTGCGCCCCCTGGAGAGGCTGGGTCGCCGGTAGTAAGACACAAGACTCAAGACTCGGCTTAGTCTGTGTTACAGCTTTATTAAGTGTCTCTGCTCCAGCTCCTTGCTGTCCAGCTCTCTATTGATCTAGCTCTCTGAGACCCAGCTCTCTGATACTGAGAGAAAGACTGGGATATTTATACCATGGGGGTAGTGGTAAAAGCTTTGGCTGTTAGATACTTTGTGAGGCATTCTATTTACATATGGAAGTGGGTTTCTGCCATGCCGCCAGACTGCTGACTACCTGAAAAATCACACAGGAAAGCATGGTATTCCTGGAGCCAGAGGCCATGTTTATGTTTAGAGCATTTGTGGCGGGCACTTCAAAAGGAGTCAGGAAGGATGCCAGGTACTCTGCTGAAAGGAGTCTCAACACATGATTCTGAGCTGCATGAGCTGTCCGGACGTGAAGGGACTTCTACTTCACAGCAGGGGCCCCCAACAAGAATTAAGTTGAAGTATGCTTCTGTTTGTATTATCTGGGTGCCTAGATCCTTTTGTTATCAGTTATATAAAGCTGGTTGATACAGGGTTCAGATTCTCCCAGGTTTAATTCGGAAGGAACTGATGGCTTCAGATCAGCTATTCAGGAGTACTCACAGAAGCCCAATTCAGGTTCCAATCAGGTACACTCAGGCTTCCTTCACCACATAGAGGCAGGATCTGGGCTTTCTCAGGCAGTCCCCTGTGTTCTCAGCCCCTCTGCCAGAGGGAGGCCAGAGGGAGGCCAGAACTCAGCACTCTCTGGTGGTCTGCTGAGATCAGAGCTGCTACACCAAAGGCGGTCATAACTCACCCTCTCAGGCAGTCTGCTTGGATCTCATCCTTAGCCTATGAAAGCCTGATTTGCTCTGGGGCCTTGGGAGGGGCTTCACGAAATCCCAGGTAGAGGGTTGGGTATGGCTAATTAGGGGAAGCTCACCACCACATGGAGGCAGGATCCAGGGGCTCTCAGGCATTCCCCTGCATTCTCAGGCCCTCTACCAGAGGCCAGAGGGAGGCCAGAACTCGGCACTCTCTGGCAGTCTGCTGAGATCAGAGCCATTACACCAATGGAGGTTCACACCCACCCTAGACTTACTTGTAAGAATTTATCTAATGGAAATATAATCAAGAAGAATAATGTTATTTATATGGAGAAGGGACAACATAATGCTTAATAGTTCGATATATGTTAACTAAATCATAAAGTACCCACATAATTAACATACTACCCAGTCACTGATAATCATGAAGGAAAGTTGATGATATGTTATTGAGTAAATAAGACATGGAATGCCAAGGAAATATCTACAGATATTATAATGGTTTGAATCAGAATATCCTCCATGGGATCCAATGTTCATTTTATCCACCATTGGTGACACTGTTTTGGGAGGTTTTAGGAGGTACAGCCTAGCAGGAGGAAGCATGTCACTGAGGGTGGGCTTTGAGAGTTCTTACACCTTGCCAGAGTTCCAGTCTCTCTCTGTTTCCTGTGCCTGCTTGAAGATTTGATTGCTCCACTCAGCTTTCTGTTCTGGTCACCTCCTGCCATGCCCCACCTGCCATTATGAATCCTTACCCCTGGAACCATGAAATAAAATAATTTCCCTCTGTAAGTTGACTTGGCCATGTTGTCTTATCACAGCAACAGAAAAGTAACTAATGTAGAAGTTGATACCAGAGAGTGGGTTGTTGACTGTGAAGAACCTGACCATGGAGTTTTTGGAGGAATGTAGAAGACTTTGGAAGTTTGGACTAGAAAAATGTTTGAATGGTGTAAGCAGAGCTTAACAGGAAGTCCTAATAGGACCCTGGAAGAAAGTAGTGCTGAGAACATTATAGTTCCAGAGGGAAATAAAGACTTAAGTGGCAACTGGAATGTTTTGGCAAAGAGTCTGGCTCCTGTTTGTACACAGCTTAAGAGCTTGCCTGAGGCTAAGTTGAAAAGTAATGGACTAATTTCTTTGGCAGAGGAAAACTCAAGATAGCCTAATGTATCTGTTCCCTACTATTCCCCTTTTTGGACTTTCTATCCCTTTACCACCTTGTTTCCTTTCCATTTTCCTGGCTCCTGCTGTTAAATCAGGATATATACAAACATATAAGGGATTGGTGGTACTGTCCACAAATGAGGGAGAACATATATTGCTTGCTTCTCTGAGCTTGTGTTACTTTACTTAGTATAACAGTCTCTAATTCATTTACTTGAAAATTTCATAATTTCATCTTTTCTTACTGCTTAGAACTCCATTGTGTAAATGCACCACATTTCATTATCCATTTATCAGTTTCTTAGCTATTGTGAAAAGAGAAGAAACAAACATGGATGTAGGGATGAGTAGAATCATAGAGTAGATTCATTTTTAGGCTTTTGAGAGTTCTCTACACTGCTTTCCATAGTGTTTGCACAAGTTCACATTCCTACCATCAGTGAATGAGCATCCATTTTCTCCACATCCTCACCAGCATTTGATGTCTTCTGTTCTCTTGACCTTAGCCAGTCTGAATGGGGTAAGATGGAATCTTCAGTGGTTTTTATCTACATTTCTCTAATTACCAAGGATGTTGAGCAATTTTTAAGGTGTTTAGTAGCCACTTTTATTTCTTTGTTTGAGAAATTTCTTCATTTCAGGTCTATAGCCCATCTTTTTATTGGGTCATTTGTTTTCTTGTTTCTGTGTTTTTTGAGTTCTTTGTATATTCTGGATATTAATCCTCCATCTGATGTGTAGCAGGTAAAGATTTCCTCCCACTCAATGGGTTTCCTCTTCATTTCCTTGGTTGTTTCTTTTGCTGTACAGAAGCTATGTGGCTTAATGAGGTCCCACTTGTTGATTGTCGATCTTAATGTCTGAGCAACTGACATCTGATTTAGAAAGTCCTTTCCTATGCCTATGTTTTGTTTGGTACTGTCTGTGTTTTCTTCTAGCATTTTCAGGGTTTCCAGTTTTATATTGAGGTCTTTGATCCATTTTGAGTTGACTTTTGTGCAGGGTGAAAGATAAGGGTCTAATTTAATTCTTTTACAGATAGAGACCCAATTTTACAAGCACCATTTATTGACGATGCCATCTTTCCTCCATTACATGTTCTTGGCACCTTTGTCAAGTATCAGGTGACTGAAATTGCAAGTACTCACATTTGGGTCTTCTATTGTGTTCCATTGATCTACATGTCTATTTTTGTGCCAGTACCATGTTGTTTTTATGACTACATCTCTGTAATATAACCTGAGCTCTGGTATGGTGATTCCAGTCCCCAAGAATTGTTCTGTTTGCCTGAGATTGCGTTGGATATCCAGGGTCTTTTGTGATTCCATATGAATTTTAGTGTGATTTTTTTTTCTAACACTGTGAAGAATGTCCTGGGCATTTTAATTGTCATTACATTGAATCTATGTATTACTTTTGGTAAGATGAGCGTTTTCACAATATTAATTCCACTAATTTGTGATCATGGTAGGTCTTTCCATTTCCTGGTGTCTTCCTTTATCTTAAAGGAAAATAATCTATTATTTTAAATATTTAAATTTTTATTGTAAAGATCTTTAATGTTTTTGGTTAGATTTATTCCTAATTTTTTTTTTTTTTTTTTTTTTTTTTTTTTTTTTTTTCTCTGTAGCTCCAGCTGACCCCGGGGGGAGGTGGGGGAAAATGGGAGTGTTTGGCTGGGAGGGGAGGATGGAGGAACATACAGGGGATCATGCTGGTAGGGGAGAAGGGAACTCAGGAGAGGAGGATAGTGGTGATAATGGGGGTGCTTGGACTAAGGAAGGAGGGAGGTTGGTTGGGAAAGAGACAAGAGAAATGAATGGAATGGAGGACTAAAGAGATGAATGTGGGCCTAGGAAAGCCAGAAGGAAATGTGTTGGCTTAGGAACCCCCTGAGAAATACACATATAGTGTCTGAATATTAGTGTGAGTATTTATCTGGGCATTGTATGGCAAAGAGCACAGTGCCAGACAGAAGAGACCTCCCTTTGAGTAGTTGGTCAGAGTAGTCCAAGAGACTTCCAAAACAACAGAGGCTATTACTGGAGGTCTTGGTTATCTCCCAGAACTCGAAGATAAGACCCTACTGCTGAAGACAGGACATACTTTGGACACAGGACTTGGAGCAATGGAGCAGAAACTGACTGGGAAGCCTTCTACCCGAAGTCTAGCTCTCATAGTTCTAGAGGAAACTATGCAAGCTGCTAAGGGAGAAAATAAATCAGGGGTCCAACCCAGCTTTAAAGCCTAATAACCATAATGACTTTCACAGCAAATTAACTCTATTGGTGCAGTAGTGGCACCTTTATCTGGGAGATAATCAACGGCTATCTCATTGGACTTAAAGCCCTCTCAGTGGGAGGGAACTCACGGGTGGCACTATAAACACTCAAGTACACATGGGTGGAAAGATCATAGATCATAGAGAAAACCCTATCTCTGTCATATCTCTAGAAAAATGAAATTTCTTACCATATGCTAAATATGGTGCTTTATATACAGGAAGTATACTGTACACCACCCATCAAAGAAGCTTCTTTTTGCAATAGATGGAAGCTATTGCAGAATCTCACAACTTGTTAGACATAGAGAATATATGTCTGAGAGATACCCAGCCCTAGGTGACACATCTACAGTGGAACCTCTACACGTAAGGCTCGTGGAACATAGTAGAAAAGGGGGCAGAGAGAATACTGGTGCAACCCTTAGCTCCCACCAGCAAAGCTTCCTTATACAACAGAGTATGATGCACACAGAAGGCCACACCTGGCTAAGTTTCAGAGAATAAGAGACTGCAGAGTGTGTGTCCCTGGATAGGTCTTCTATATTAAACCTCATCCACCCAAAGCTCAGAGAATGTTGTGGAAGAGGGGGCAGAAAGATTGTAAGAAACAGAGTTGGTCCATGAACATAGGGAAACAGAGGCCTTCAGGTCACTAGAAGCTTGCACATGTGAACTTGCAGAAATGGTGACATCAAAACAAGATCCATGCCAACTCAATCAGACAAGGGCCCAGAGTAGAACAAGGGAAATGGGTGGAGGGCCCACCCTAGCTTGGGAACTGTTGGAGACTAATTACTAATGGGAGAGGGAGAATAGGCCTTACTTACAGTCTCTAGATAGGCTGACTAGACCCCAGATGTCCTCTAGTACCAAAGGATACACGGGTACAAATGCTTAACAGGATAGGACTTAATATATATTGCAGAATACATGAGGCCGTGTGGGGCATGAATGAGAGAGGGGGGTCTAAATTGATTAAGAACTGCTGTATGAAATGTACAAAACTCAATATTTTTTAGAGATAGCCTAATATAGAAATGATAGCAGTTGTGTGGCTATTAATGGTGAATATTTTAAAAATCTAGAGTGAAAAAATAGCAAGTGAGGCAGAAAAAAATGCAGAATGTACAGTTTGAATTGAAAAAGAGTGCTAGGAAGATTAATGCTGGAACCAAGGCTTGTGCTAAGGAAAGGATCTCTTTGCTAATGAGATTAAAGCCTTTAAGGGGAGGCCTAGAGATTTGCACTTAAAAAACTTCACGCAAGACCATACCCAGCTATGCCTCCAACTTGTGAAAAGAAAGTGCTGCAGCTTGGTTTCCTCCACATAAAGAAGGCCCTAACCGGCTAAGAAGCCCTAACAGGCCATTAGGAGAAGCTGTGAAGGTAAAGCTTATTTGTGTCAACCCAAAAAAGATAGAGATTCTAGAGCCATGAGGTATCTGCTAAGGAGAGTTGCATAGAGGGAGTGGTATCAATCCAAGAGAGAACTGTATGTTGTACGCAGCAATGCTGAAGTGTTACGTACAATCTAAGCCCTCAGATGTAAGGCATGGAGCTACTGGATTTGGTGTTTGCCTTGCTGGGTTTGGGGCTTGTTTTGGTTCAGCATTTCCTCACTATGCACCCATTTCTCCCTTTTGGAATGAGAATGTATATTCAGTTTTGTTGTATGTTGGAAGTGTATGTAATTTATCTGATTTTCTAGCTTACAGTTAAGAAATTGCCTTGAGTCTCAGAAGAGATTTCTGGACTCTGGACTTTTGAATAGTATTGAGACTGGTAAAGACTATGGGGACTTTTGAAAGTGGACTAAATGAATTTTTTTTTTTATTTTATATGGTCACGAGCCTATGGGGGCCAGGCAGTGGAATGTGGTGATTTGAATCAGAAAGTCCCCCATAGGCACCAAGTGATTGGGCATTTTTGTTCCCAGTTGGCAGCACTGTTTTGGGAGATCTTATGAGGTGCAGCCTAGCTGAAAGAAGCATGTCACTTGGGGTGGGCTTTGAGAGTCCTTGAGCCTTGCCAGATTTCCAGTATCTCTCTGCTTCCTGTGCCTGCTTGAAGATGTGATCCCTTGGCTTTCTGCTCCTTCCACCATGCCTACCCTGCCATTATAGTTTCTAATATCTTCTGGATTTATAAGCCAAATAAACTCTTCCTTCTTAAAGTTCTCTTGGTCATGGTGTCTTATTACAAAAACAGAAATGTTTACATATATATCTGCATTCCTCTCTGTGAGTGTAGAAAAAAGGCTAGACGATCGTGAATGCAGTTTCTAAGTTTAGCATTATTACTGATTGTCTTCATATTTTTCTGATGTTTACAGAATTTTGGTAATCAGTGCTATTTTTTTCAACACCAGAAAGCAAATATGGATAAATATTTGTTTAAGAGTGAAGAAAGAAATTCTTAATGTGCTCCAAAGACAGCATTTTGTTCAGGATGTGGTGGGGATGCCTGGGAGAACTGAAGTCAGACATTTACACTGAAGTAGCCCAAGGAAAGGATTTTCTTTCTTCTTTTTTACTTTCTTTCTGTATCCTAAAGTCTGTAGGTCTTGGTAAGCTGTGGTCACCCAGATCAGCAACCAAAGAATTGATGACAAATGTAAGGGGTCAGGAGCTGCTTTCTAGGTTATGAGTGAAAACTAAAGCTGCCGAAGGAAGCATGTGTAAACTCCAGATCCACAACAAAAGGACAACAGAGAAGAATCCCAGACAACTCCCCTGCCCTTTCCTTCAAAGTAAAGGAGATTAATCCCTTTAAAGAAAGATAACCAAGGGCTTTCTGCCTTTATGGGCCTGAACTTTCTGCCCCTCCACTCTGGTAAACCAGACACTTGGTTTTAATCCAGGATTAAAAATTGACAGGCTTTGGTGGCTTGGGCTAGTCTCTTAACCTCCCAGGGCTTCCCATTGTGGTATTTGGAAGTGTGAAAATTATCCTGCTTGTACTGCTTTGAGAAAAGTTTTGTGACAAGGTAAAAAAAAAAAAAAAAAAAAAAAAAAAAAAAAAAAAAATAAAAAA